>NW_026088185.1:16544689-16548511 GCF_022539395.1 Myiozetetes cayanensis | reverse complement strand
CCAAAAGCAATTGCTGCATTTGCAGCACTCACAGCAAATCAGTCTCTGGATCCTGCCAGATCACCAACTGCTTCCAGCGCCTCCCAGCCCAGCTCATCCCACACTGCCCTCCTCTCATCGGTGACAGCCTTTAGGAGTCCTCTCTGCCAGTGCTGCTTTGCTCTTAGACACAGGCTCTTGGATGGAGCTTAACAAAGTTCTTCAGTTGCTACCCTGCAATCTTAATAAGCACTCTTTCCCATCAGTGCTGTATAAAGACTGAAAGAGAAAAACACAAACAATTACACTGCCAGCGTGAAGGGTGGCATTTCAAAGAAGCCTATGGCAGATATTTGTATAACAGATACCTGACAGTTGTTCAGAAATCTCCTTTACTCTCTGGTGTAATTATAGCATTTTTATGAAATTATTAGGAGCAATTCCATATAGTTCTGCTGCCTGCAGAGTGCAGCAAAAACCACACTGTGTGAATCCAAGTTGGGCTCATCCTTGCTCACTTCCATAATCTGTGGTCACTTCAAGCAGGAAAGGGAAACTGGCTCACTTCATCCTGACAGTCTTTTTTTCTTCATTTTAACTCATCCTACTGAGCCAATGTACTAGACAGAGCAGCCATCCCCCCCCTACAAAGCAGTGAGAATAACTTAAGACAACGGAGGGATGTCAGTATGTTTTGCAAGAAGGGCTGGGTAATTAGAGGGAGAATCCAAATCACAGAGTTTGGAAAAAACTTGCCCACAGTCATGCAGATGAGTGTGGCACAGCAAAGCCCACAACTCCAGACTTAGACCCCTGGACTTCCCCATGCATCAAAGCATAGCACTGCCTTTGTTTTCTGTTACCTCTCCAATGCAAGTATGGGAATAAGGTGACAGCAACAGGGAAGTACAAAAGAGTTTTCCAGCTCCTTGTTAATCTCAGTGCGCATTTAGAGTGAGTAACAGTTCCACCATATGCATGCAAAATCTAGAAAATATACAACCAGCAATTTCAGGCCAATATAAACAGCCTTATTTGCAAGAGGGCATGTTGCATTTATCAAGATTACTTCAGTCTTTGGATTTTTTGTATAACTTTTCCTCTTGCTCTCTTTTTGCCTCAGTAATTCTAATGAATGTGAGTATGCACATGTAGGGGATGCTATTCCAGTCTTACTACAGCAGGTAATGTTACAAATGTGTGCCCCTTTCAAAATCACAAAGATGTGTGTGGTACCCCTTCTGCTTTGAGAGATAGGCCTGCAGCACTGAGCAGCTAAATGCTTTCTGGTAGGAGCAGTATTTTTCCATGGCTGCGTGCTGCTGGAATGTTTATCTTTGCTCGAGTTGCCTGGCTATTGCAAAGCTACTTGAAATGATTCATGGGTCTGACAGATGTCTGGTACAGCTGGATGTGTCCTTGATTATCCCAAAAGTCTGGACAATGCTGTCATTCACCATTGCCCAAATTATCTCTGTATTGACTGCAAAAGCCTCTGTGACAGTGCTGTAATGGCTAATTACCCAGGATACCTTTGATACTTACTTCGTAGTCCTTCAGAAGAGTTAAAAAGAGAGAGAGTGAAAGAGAAAGGGAAAGAAGTGGAGCAAAAACATACCAGTGAAAGTTATATTCTTATATGTTCTAAAACAGTATATGCTTTAGTTTACATGAGAATTTAGTGGGGTAATTATATCCAGGCTGTCCTTTGAAAATGGTCAGATTTCCAGCAAAATAGATAAGGAGGAACAGTAAAGAATCCTGACAATGATAAATCATGGACAATAGAAGGAGCTATTAGCCAAGAGAGAATTGTGTGTACATTCTTGAAAAGATGATGAGCAGTCTGCTTTATAAGTTACTGGAAAAATAATAACATGTTCTGCTTAGTAGATAACAAAGAGTGTCATGGGTAGCAATGCTAAATATGCATATACAGCTATCTCATAAAACTGCCTATAAGGAAGCATGAAAGCAAAGATCTCCTTTTCCCATTATATCATCAACATGCTTTGAAAAAAACAGTTTCTGCAAAGCACAAATGTATTAAGAAAAGGGGTGAAAGAAGATAGAGTACAAAAATCTCATTTTAGTGAAGATGATATACTTAAATATCAAATTTTTTTTCATTTTATGTCTCAGAATTTCCTTACCTTTCATTAGCATCAAAAGCGTCTACTTGTCAATCCGCTACAATACCTGTAAAACCAAGAAACAAGATTTCAACATTTTTACTGGAGGAACTAACCACAGACAATCACAGCAAAATACCGTCTACCTCTTTGCATGGTTATGGCACTGCAAATGGAAAGACAACATATGAAATATGGAGCAGGACTGAAATATTTTCGTAATGCCATTGCTCAGGTTCCTAGAGGATCATACTCAATTGCATGCAGACAAATTAAATTTCTAGTTCTTGCAGTGTAAACTAAATCCTGACTGCTGTAAAACCTTGCAAAACTAAGTTTGTTACAAGGTAAAACAAATATTTGGCAGCATAGGTCCACTGATCCTGTACAGCAAGGTGTGTGTCAGCTAAGGACCTGACCTGACAACATGTATTCAAAACTTGTAAATAAGCATTAGAAAGGTTTGGCTAGAATAAAACAATATAATCTAAATAATCACGTGTGCTGATTTCAGTTTTAATTTTGCAGCATCTTGATACCTTGAAGACATACAAGGGGGCTGAGTGTATAAATGAAAACTGCCAGAGAAATGACAAAGGAATTTTCCTCTGCTAGAAATACAGACTCTTGCTCATGCAGTCCTTCTGGGCTGACCAGTCAAGAACAGAATAATTTCTGATATTTGCTTTTTCAGCTACCTAAACAGGACTGTATGATGCTGGAAATACAGAAAACCCCAAGGACGCTTAACACCAATTATATTTGGTGACAGCTCTTGCAGTGAATTAGATTTCAGCTCTGAACTTCCCAATGGCTTTTGATCACACTGCATGGTACAATTACTGATTACTTAATATGAGGTCATACATACAAACTGTCTGAGATGAGTCTAAGTCTTGCAAACTGTCCCTGAATTCAACAGGTAGGAGCGAGGCATTGACTGATGGTGTCCTGATATGGAAATGTAGAGGCTGTGATTGAAAATGTGAGCTTTTACTGGAAATTTCTGTAAAGATGTAAATTTAAAAAACTGAAAATTAAAAAAACTGTAAATTAAAAAAACTGAAACTCATAAAACAAATGCTCTTGTACTTTACATTTTACACAATTCATCAGGATCACTTACTGGTGTGGCTGGGGCTGGATGAATCAGCAGGAAAGGGTGGCACAGAGCAGCACTCTGCCTGTCCTTAGCCCTTTACCACACTCTTGGTGGCAGAGCAGAGAGATCTCCATAACAGGTATTGCCTCTCATGTTTTAATACCTCTTTCATTTGTTCTAAATTGTGGAATATTTTTAAGATGGATTTTATATTAATATTCTATGCCAGTGGTACTAGTAACGAAGCGCTTGAGAGACTCAACAGGCAGGTACCCAAGGAGTGTACATTCACTGCTTTGACCAACCTTTTTTCTGTTGAATCTTTGTGCCATGATTTTCAAGAGATCACATATTTTTACTTCTTGTACCTGAAGCACTTCAAATGAATTTTGGAGAGAAGATTTGTAACACTTTCTGAGAAAGGCTGTATCAGTGAACTCCCAAACTAATCTCTCACTCTTCCTTCTTCCTGGTCACTTTTGAAAACTTAGACCTCAAGAAAAAAACCCAGCATGATCCAGATTTCAGATGCTGTAACAGACTGCTAACTGTGAATCAGTGTGACAGCAATGATATCCATCCAGCAGCTCTTCGATAGTCTCAGTCTTG
>NW_026088185.1:16387189-16539689 GCF_022539395.1 Myiozetetes cayanensis | reverse complement strand
GCTGGCCTCCAGTTGCCTTGGCTTATTTTATTATGACCAGCTGGCTGATGCCAAAGCCCCAGAGCACTCATCCCTAAGTACTGCACTTCTCGTGAGCCAAATAATTGAGTAGCTGCCTTCATTGAGTTACAAGGTGGCAAAGTTACCATCAAGTGAATTTGGGAGAAATCCCACTGGCTAAGAAGTCTGGATTTGGGAACATTCTAGGCCCATACTGTGGGAATGGATTCATATTGATTGGTCCCCAAAACAATGGACCAGAGCCAGTTTCTTCTCTTGGGAGAAGGGCCATGCCAGGTGTTTTATCCCACTGTTTCAAAACCTACTTGGCCTAAGAGCCCATCAAAAAATGTACAAATGCTGTTTTGTGATGGCACACACGTGCCCTGCATGCAAGAGCAACATTATAAGCCGATGTGGCTACAGACCTTTTCTGTTTACAAGGAACTTTTATAAGATATAAATGAAGTAACAGTTTGTGTAGCTTAAGTTTGTTACTGAGCCTCACCAAAATGAGGATATTATAAAGTCTTTACAGTTCAGGGACCAATAGTTATTGCAGGCAGATCAACAAGATACCACAAACATCATAGATCCTGGTCAGAGACACAAACATCTCAAGTATACTTATAATATCAGCATTTTTAAACATTTCCCCTCACTCACCAACTCAATAGGTACTTTATAGTAATAGTCATGACTTGGATATCCAGTCACTATCCATAATGTGTTCTGAGGACTGAGGGAGGCTAGGAAAGCAAAAATCTGCAGGATCACATTAAATTTCTCATTTAGTTCTAGTTACATATTCATGAATTCATCAGTAGTAGTGGTTTGAGATCATGTAACTCCTTATCTGCTTGGATTCTGCCATGTGTGCTTACTGAGGTTTAGAAAATAGACTTTTATTTTCTTCTTCTCAACAGTCTAGAAGGAATCATTAATCATAAAAATCAGTATTATTCTAAATACCAAACTTAGATAAGATGATAAATGCCATTCTTACTACATGTCACAAGTTTGGTTCACGTTTTGTACCCTCTTCAAATCTGCTCAAGTAGAGCATAGACCAGCATCACATCTCATATGTTACAGCAGGAACACCTGGTCTTTGTTGCCTGTTGCCTCAGAAGCATCAGATTACAATGATGTTTAACAGAGGGTTTTTTCCCTTTTTCCCCTCCACTGAATGCTTCAAAACAGTTTGGCAATCCTTAAAAGGTTAATGAGTACTGACTGCTACAGAATGCCAAACTGATTTAATTCAGAAAACGAGAAAACATTCCTAAAATGTAATCAGCTGTCACTTTGGAAATGACATACAACAGGATAGGGGTGTTTTACATTTCATTTCCTATGCAGGACTTCTGAGAGGTCTAGAAAAAAAGTCAGGTGGTTCCTGTGCAAAATACATCTCTCTCCAAAATTGTTTCTACCTGGAAAAGCAAGGAGCAGTCATTCAGTGCCCTGGTTTCTGTCTCTCCAGGTTGTCACAGCCTTGATCATCTTTTTTTGGAGTGCAGCATCTTCCACATGTCTCATTGAGTGGCAGCTTTTGTGCATCCCAGTGCTTCTCCAAAACCTCAGGATAATCTGAGCACAGCACAGCTGGGACAGCTCGGCAGTTCCAGGACCTCCTTCTTGTACTTTGGAATGGCTGTCTGAGGCTGGAGGAAGTCTCCTTTTCCTTTCTGGAAGAATAGAGAAAAATGAGGCTTTGGGGTGGGTCAGGGTGCTAAGAGAAGATGTGCAGACACATGCAAGAGCAATCCTCCTCCAACAGCCTTTTTGGCGTGGTGGATCCACTGGCTACAGAGTTTCAGATGCCTCACATTGGTGCCTCCCTATCAACATCTGCTGCATGTTGGTTTGGCAGGTCCATGTTCCACAGTTTTGCAAATCTTGTGAAGAGATGTAGAAATTACAAAATTTTTCTTGAGTTGAAATGCTAAGCAATTTTCAACTGTTAATAGAATTAAGAAGATAATTTCAAATAGTATCATCTCAGACCAAAAGTAATGTCTTACAGATATTCAGACACTACAATTTCCTGTAATCCTGAAGTTCTGGTGATAGAAATGAACTCTGAGATGGCTGCCAGATCCTGCTCCTTTTCCCAGCACTGTCCTGCTGCATTCTTTGTACGAGTCCTCTGCACCACTAAAGCCTTTAGGAGCAATACCTCACACAGAATGCTTTTCACTTACAAGCAGTAAAGATACATAATTTTTATTTCTTTTATAGAATAGAATAAAAAAAAAAAAATCTTAGGTGACCTGCCAAAGGCTGCTGGAGATCCAGAGCATGGTCCAGTCTTGCTGTCTTCTTAACTTTGTTTTTCTGCAGTTTCAGTGCCCAGCTCCACACAGCTCCCAGGAACAACCCCCAGAACTTTTCTGAAGTAATATGCAAACAAACCATTACTAGGTGCAAGTTATTTGCTGATACTGTTTGAATATGATACAGCACTGCTTTTCTAACCACTTTACCCCTGCACTGCACTCTGCAGCAGATGAATATTCATAACCAAGATTATAATTTATTACAAAAATTTAATCCATATTAAGACAAGAATGTAAAAATTCTTTTTCTTCCCAGTTGTATTTAGTGAGCCTCACTTCCTGTTGGCTGAAGGAGCTCTTCTTCCTTCATCGCCAAATACACAGAAGTAGTACAATGTGTTTCTGCTTGTTGCCCTGAATAAACCACCTTCCATACATTCTGAATGTATCAAGAATGCTGTAAAGTTTAAATTGGGCTATCTGTAATTAACTATGTTTTTAAGAGTTTGCAGGCAATTTCAGAGCAGGGCTCTACCATATTAACCATTTCACAAGGAGGAAGCTGAATTTAAACAGAGGAAACAAACACAAACACGTTCTTTATTTGATGGCAATGAAATTCATTTTAAAAAAAGTGGGATTGCAGTAAACTGGTTTGGTTTTTGGTTTTTGATTTTTGTTTGTTGATTTGTTTGGTTTTTTGCATGGCAGCTTCCTATAGACAATATTTAATTAACTAAGCAATTAATCAAGTTGAAAAAAACCCCAAGTAAATTATAGTTCTTCACCTAAAAGCACATTAAATCTATTTTTATCACATTTGGAGTTTGTGTAATTCTAATGGCTGTTTAGTTTACCAGTAGTAATGACAGTTCCCTTAATGGTCTCTTATTTAATAGCATATAGGGAGAAGCAACACCAAACTCCTGGAATTTGGACGTAGACACACAAAAAAGTTACTTGCCATTAACTGAGAGACTTTCCTGCCTGCCAGCTCAATGCAAATAATTACTACAAAATAGTATTTTTATTCTGGGTCTTTTCAGAGAAGTTCTGGTGATGATTATATTTCCAATGGTTTTAGCAGATACATGGAGAAAGAAAGCATTATTAGATTTCACAGTGTACTTTTAGAAAATTTGATAGAAAAGTAAAAAGTAAAATTTGACAGAAGAGTAGCAAGTATAATGGTTACTGGTGTGTTTCTTATACCCTTTAAATAACATAGAAGACAAAACAAACAGGAAAAAGAATATATTTCCCAGCCCACAGATGTCCAAGCATCTTGGGTTTTTTCACAATAATTCAGAAACAAATAGAATGAGGGTAGTGGCAGGGGGAACAGGGAGAAAACAAAACCCATAAACCCCTACTTGTCTCTCAGTTCATGTAAGCTTTCCTCAAGGACTATCCCAAACCTTACTAAACCGTGAGAGACATGTCCTGAGCACCTCTGAGCCCTGTCAGGGTCCTGATCAGGCTGCAGTGTCTGTGGAAGGTTTGGGAGCAAGAGCCCCTGGTACCCTCTCTGCCCAGGAAGCCCAAAAACACAGCCTATGGGGCTGGCACATGTATCCTACCTTACCTTCCTTCTGTAGAATCTTCAAGATATAAGCTTAGTAGCAGACTGAAAACTCTCTGGGATTAGCAGAAGGGCCTGGTTTCAAAGAGTGGTTCTGCAGCAATATAAAGGAGTAGTTATTAATAATAGTGTTATCTAGTAGCTTATGCTTCAAGAGTACACTGGCTGAGGATAATAATTTCCAAATTAATCAGCTGATACTTTGTTCAGGACCAACAATAAGAGCTCCACATCACATCGCATCACTTTCTGCTGATGCAGTGGATGAACAGGACAGTGGCTCTGGTAAAATACAGTGATACCCACAGCTACCAAAGCATTCCCAAGTCTGGCAGTTGATAAAAAAGATTCTGTTTCTTTCATTTTCTATCACCTCTTTGATGTCTTTATTGATACAGTACTTAAGGTTTGTCATTAGCTCATACATATTCCTGTATCCTCTCTCTTTTGCAGTTTAAAGTACCATACAAACAGTAGGAAACAATTTATTACTTTTGAAAAGAGGCAGGAATGTTTAAAGATGACTGCATAGTATGGTTTCGTATAAATCTGTTGACTGTCTGAGGGTGGTACTTCAGATCATGTGAAAACTGCACCTTTGTGTAACAATTATCAGAATTCTGAACGGATTTTAAGTTCAAACTTATTTGCAAACTCTTATTTCAATGAAGACCAAGAATCAAAAAATGAACTCTGCACTGAGTCAAGTGGCCATGATACAAGGCTGCACCAGCTCTCAAAACACCCCATTTCTCAACCCCAAGCTGCAGTGTCCTCACCATGCTGCCTGCTCACCTCCTTCCACAGCACCAGTCTTACATAACCCCCCCGGCTCCAGATGAGCCTGTGTTTTCAGAGCCAAAAAGACATGGCTGCCCACAGCACCTTTCAGCTCATCCTCTAGAGACTTGCATTTGGTGCTTACCTGAAATTTAGAGATGAACTGTAGGTTGATGAAACTAGATGTGGGTGAAAAACGAAAATTCAAAACTTCTGGATATGAAGTCTTTTGAAAATAAATAACTTGCTTCCTCAGTCATGTCTAAGAGTAACATTATCTACGTTCAATAAGGCAAACCAATGTCCATCCCAAATAGTCTTGTGTGCATGCCGCTGGCTGACAAGTACGTCAAGTGACACTGCCTCAAATCAAAGGCTGAATGCTGGACTTCAATCCTATGTATGACAATTATATTATATAAATATGATGATTAATCTTTTGTGTTCACTGATATGCACCTCTTCACTCAAACAATTCCTTCTTCCTTTTACTAAGCCTGGACAAAAAGTCTCATCTTGCTAAGACTTCAGAAGATTTTAGAGAGTTGTGGTTTTTACCATCTATCAAAGGTGGAGAGGGGAAGGTACGGCTGGCAACCCTGCCAGCATCAGGTTACTGCCTTGCTTGGAGAGAACCATGCACACACAGGTGCTCCAGCAAACCATATGTATGACAGCAATTCAGTGAACATTAAATAAAAGGCTAAAAAGTGAATCTGCTTTTTGTTTCCCAATACAAATAATGAAATCAAGGAGGAACACTTCCCTTAAACTGACCCCAAACATATGTAACCTGCGTATAAACCCCAAGCTTATTTTGGTCTTCAAAAACAATTAAAGAGCAAACAGTTCTGCCTAAATTCCCAATAAATTAATCACTGGCACAGAAGTTACTGATTGTCTAGTTGTCTGAACATCTCTCCAATCTGAGACATCAGAGGATGGTCTGCTGTCTTGACTGTTCACCTTAAGTGAACCTCAAAATCAAACACCTCTGAACAGCCCCGCTAATAAAGCAGTTGTGCTCTCTGCTATGCTACTGCTGCTTGCGAATGGCTCCACAAAGACAACAATAATGGAAAAAGCTTTCTACAGTTTTGTTTTTGTCAAAATGAATGGCTAAATTGATGTATTTTTATTCCCTGGCACCAAATATCATTTCCCAGTCCAAAATCATTACATACTCTTCAGCTATTGCTTTTGCTAACAGTAATATTTTCACAAAGCAGTTTGACTAATATGATTTCCTTATTTCTCAGGACTACCCTGCATAAATTCCCTGGTGGTGAAATGGCTGGGTCCATTCCTGGGTGAAGCACCCTAACACAGCTGATAGTTTTGGGGGTTATTGTAAAAAAATCCCTAAAATCATCAACCTAGTGCACAACAGCAGGCAGAGGCAAACATCAGGTGGCGTTAGCAAGGGAATAAAGCAGTAAACTGGAGGTGATACATTTTCTATAGAAGAAGATCTTTAATAGCTGTAACCCAGATGGAGCTCACCCAGACCCATTTGCAAGTCTGTTTTGCAGGAAGCACAGTACTGACTTGCAAAGGGTGCACCATAGGGCAACAAAGATAATATCAAGTCTCTAGAATCTAAGCTGGAAGAAAAGGTTAAGGGGGGTGAGTTATTCTACCTAGAAAATAAAAGCCATAGATGTGACCTAAAAGACATTTTCACAATTATGGGAAGGCTCTGATAACATTCTTAGGGATACTTAGGTCACAGTAGCAAGACACTCACAAAAAGAAAAGTGTAAACATAAAAATGGGATTAAAGAAGAATGCAGAGAGTGGAGTTATTCAGGCATAGAGAATAAAAAATAAACGTAATGTTCATTACCATTGAAATTCATAAATAACTGTAATTGATCTGAAGTAGGTAGTTCCCAAGATAAACAGAAACTTATTGTACAACAGTTAAAATTATATTTTCCTCAGCTATTTATTACTCAGTAAAAGCATCAACAGAAGAGACAAAACCCCCAAAGAAATAGTTAAATTACAACAGAAATAACAGGTGGCATTTCTTCTTTTTGCCTGGAAAGAAAATTTGAAGAAAATTTCTGGATTTGAGTTTTCCTGGGCGGGCACAAAAAGCTGTATTTGTCACAAATGAGAAGCAGATGGCTATAAACCAAGATTTTACTGCTTTGCATCCCTGTCTGTGCATTCAGAGATGGGGAGAAGAAATTGTTGGAAGTTGCTACTTGGACAAGAAACCAAGGCCATAGGAGTGGGGATCTGTATCCTGAAAATCAGGTCACTGTTGAGGCTGATTTAGACAGGAATGTGCCTGCCATTGAAACAAAGCAGTTGTACTTCTTCTGCCCAGGGCCTCATGCAGGGAGAGAGGGAACATTTGTGATCCCTAACCAAGGAGAAGGATGGGTAACCATCAATCCTGCCAGAAACAGGGGAGAAGCAAGTGCATCCAGCACTCTGCAGGAAAGGAAATGCTTCCCAAAGCTCTGGCAGAAATGCTGGACAAGCAGAGAAATTTCTTCTCAGAAATAGCTCTGGTGACAATGCAATACCTCCTGGCTCCCTTCAGCCCACCTCTGGCAATAAATGTCAGCCTGCAGCCGTATTGGGCATAATTAGCCCATGATAATAAATTACCCACATTTTCAGGAAAATATTAGAGACCATCATTATTTGGAATAGAGCTGCATTCAGCTGTGCAACCCTACCTAATATGATGGATGGAGTAGTCATAGCGCTGAATACATTTATCTAGAATGAAGTGATTATTTCGAAGATGAACACAGTCAGAAATAAGTGCATATGAATCATATACTACTGCACACTGGAGAGTATCAGAGTAGCAGGGGTTGTAGGTCAGCTGACCAGCCCATAACTTTTAGTTGGTAGATTATTTCACACATATACCCCAGGATTTTAAAGCTCAGTCTCAAAATCCCTCTGAATTTAAAAATGATTCCATGTTTTCTCTCAGAAGGAGAAAGAAGAAAAAAAATACAGGACAGGTTTTTTCTCCTACCTTAGAGACAATCTTTGGTTATTTTACTCAACTGTCTGCCCACAAATGAAAGCATATTGCCCAAAATACCCCAGGCAAGCATACTGTTAAAATAATTTTGATAACACCTAGTTATTGTAGGAAAAAGAAAGTAAAAAATTAAGGACTTCTTGTGAGAACTCACTCATGCCCAACTGACTGGAGGACAAAACAGGAGTCAGTACAGTACAAGAGTCTTATTAGCTCTACAACAAAACCATTAATTCCTTTTTGACACATTTTAGTTCCCAACAATATTTCTTTGCTGTTTTCCAATCATTTTAGTGAAGCAAAGAAAATCATCCAGGATCATGAACAAGGCTCACAACTCTGTTCTGCAACAGTACCCTGGCACTGGCAGCATCTTGCCTTTTTTCCCATGTGTTCTGACAGTAGGTAGGGTCACTGTAGACATCAAGTTTGCATACTTATGAATGAAGAGGGGCTCCTGGCTCAGAACCTGGGGTCTGCAAAGGATGCTGAACAAAGTTAGATGCTTTGAACAGGGTATGAGAATCCGTAGCTATGGGTAGATTTGCCTTTTCAAAATGCTGTAGCATAAACATAATTTCTACACGTGAATGCTTCCTCTGAATGCGCAAAGCATGCTTGTTTTATGCATTTGGAACAACATATGGGTGCCTCATGCAAAGGAACCACACTTACAACTCAAGAGGGAACAAACTTTTCAGTCATATTCCATGTTCCCATCATCATCGCTGCTGCAGGAAATGGCATTTTTCCTCTCCTCAATCTGTCCCAATCACAAAAATTTTTTTGCCCCAGAGGCTACGTCTAGATTTTTGCAACTAGAGGTGTTGTAATCAGCTTGTGGGGAAGTTTGTTTACCAACTGTAGTAACTGTGCAACATCTTCAACTGTGAAAAAACAGCAAATGGACCTCTCTTGCCATCAGATTAGTGAAAGTTTCTGTTTGGATAAGAAAACTAAAAGCAATTTTTATGCTTTTTGTATATTTGAGTTACCACTACAATATGTTTGCTTTTTTTTTTTTTTTTAGATTAATTGTGTTTCTTGATAGGTCATCAGTTAAGGATATTTATTACATCAGACATCTATTTTAATGTCTAAATATCTTGAATATTGTAAATCAGAATTTTAAGCTAGTCTTTGGATATGATACTACTAGTATCCTTTAAGCTATCTCATAAACAGCGAAAACAATATTATAATTGCATAAGACACTGTTAAAAGATATTTCTTTAGATTTAAATAAGTGGTATCTATATGAAATTAAGTCCAAGATTTTTGGGTTTTTTTGAGATTTCCCAAAAGGATTTAATTATATTTTAAACAATGGAGCTGTTTAAAGGTAGGAAGCAACACTACTCCCATATTGAAATTGTCAAAAATGTAAGTACTGAATATTTGAAACATACAATCAAATTCAGAGAAGTTCAAACATTTTAGGATAATCTGAATATTTGCTTTCATGTGTTTAATACATTTAGGAAGTACTGAGGTAGAGGAAGCTCTTTAATAATGCCTGCTGAAAGCAGCATGCCAGGGAAAGCATAAAGCTGTGTGACATAAGGATGTGGCACCCACACGTAAAAAATAAAAATAAAAAATTGAATGAACAGGAAAGAGCTTTTTATGGCTCAGTCCCTACTATAAGAGTTGTGATGCTTGAAGACAATTATATTGCATCTAATTTTTCAGACTTTACAGAACAGTCTGTTACTTTTTCTTTGGATGGAGAGACTGTAAGAAGAGCTGAGTAAGTCTTTTATGCCCTCCTGCACTGAGCTGTCTACACAAAGCCCTAATGCACTGCTTCAGGGTTAGTGTTCAACCCAGAAAGGGCACTGCCACAGCATCTCTGCTGTTAACAGAGAGAAAAATTCCATCTCCTCTGTTTCTCATGCAAGAGCAGTGTCTCTTCAGCTCTCCTCCTTTTCACCAGATGATAACTAAGAACTTGTCAGGCAGATTGAACTCCAATGAGAATTGGAAATATTAGGAAAATATGGTGTCTGTTTTCTTAATGCTTTAGGTTCTCACCTGCACATGATCATAAAATATTTCTTTACTCTTGTTAGGGAGGCATTTTACTCATACTTTGCTTGTTCACACAAAGAAGGTAAGAAAGGGAACATCATACCTTTCCACAGCTAGATTTGTTTCTTCATAATTTCTGGTAAGTTAAGGATAAAATTAATTGAAGATTGAGGGATTGAAAAATAGCAGAATGGCATAGAGAAAAAGAACAGAATAGAAAAGAGAAAATAGGGAACTTTTATTTCCTTCTTTGCTGACCTGAGTGCCTGCAGAGCTGTTCCTCTCTTCTTTGGCTGCAATTGCTTCTGTGTAATAACTTTTTTCTGTCTTAAATCTATTATCCCAGATGTGCTATCACCATCACTGATGGGCTTGGGCTTGGCCAGTGGTGGTCCATCTTTAGCCAGCTGGTATTAGCTCCATTGGATACAGGGAAGCTTCTAGCAGCTTCTCACAAAAGCCACCCCTGTAACCCCCCACTACCAAAACCTTGCCATGCAAACCCAATATATAATTTCCTGTATATATTTTATCTAATCCATGTGTGTACATTTACAAAACGGACACACACACGCAAATTTTGATACTCAAATAATTTCATGACTAGAACTTGGTGGTTAGAAGAAAGAGGTTGCTAGGTTAGTAAATACCAACCAATACTCACTCTCTGTCAAGGCAGAATTAAGTCATTGTATTTCTTTAAGTGTTAAAAAGCCTTCCTTTATAAACTTGAACTGGAATACGGAATAGAGATGTAATGATCATCTGTTTTGCTTTTCTGATAGGAGTTTGACTCAAATCCCAAACCTCTGAAGATATAAGACAAATAGGAGACTTTCTCAAATTAATTTGCTGAAAGAAGAGGTAATAATAAAAATTATCCCAACATTTGATGACAGGTAAGCCTGTGGCCATGCACACCCAGTCACCCACACATCCTGTCACTGAAAACAAAGGATGCATATCAGAACTGAATTGCTAGGATACCACTGCTAAAGAGGTATTCAGATATACACAGGTTAAGTAATTAGTAAATAAGCAAGCAGCTTATATGAAGCTGCTGCATCCTCAGCAAACGTACAAAGCCACCAGAGACAGCAGGTCAAAACTACAGGTTTTTTTCATTGTCATTCTGCAGTTACGTTGCAATTATTCAACGTAGTTCACTAAATAGAGGGTCAGGCTTCTTCCACAAAAGGTAATGCCAGAACTCCAATTGACTTGAATGGGAACAGAAATGGGCATTAAGTGGGCTGATAGATTTTCTTCCATCTCCACTAAAACACACAATTACTTAATACATTCTTTGTAATCTTTCTCTAAAGCTGGTAGTACTCCACAGGATTTGTCCTTCAAAATATTTGTCTAACCTTTGGCCATTGATTAATTAGAGATTACTAAATATGCAGTAACATTTTCAACTGACTACTTTGTGAGGGTCTCTCCGATTTCTTTGTGAGTTTAGTCTCCCTTGTTAGTGCTGGACCCCCAGGAGGTGTGTTTTGGATAGTCTTTCCTTTTCGTCCTCCTTCTCTCAGCAGCCAGAAGGCTTCTGGAATTCATGTTCACCCTGACCAAACTGCTAAGAGACCTGTTTCTTTGGGATAGTCACCACTGAACAAAAAATCTTTACACAACATTATATGGAGCTGAACTTCATCTCTGTCCATGGAGTCAATATTCCAGATCTCACAGAGACAAGGATGACCCATTAGGTGTAATCTTGGTTTAAGCAAATCTACACATAGGTTGTTTGTTTGTTTGTTTATTCCGGTTTTTTTTGGGGGGAGGTTTGTTTGGTTTGGATTTTGGATTTTGGTGGGTTTCTTTATCATAACTTCTGCCTTTCATAAGCATTTTTAAACTATATACTCAAGTTTTTGATTTTTACAAATATATGTTATTTGCTGCACTTTACCCTACACTGGTTTGAGTTATGCGTGAGTGAAGAAAACTAAAGAATAGCAAGGCAGCCTTCATCCAAAGGCCTGGCAAAACCCGGTTTCCTGACCTCCTTGTGTCCTCCACATCACCACAGCATCCTTACCAAAGCACAGACAAGCTGCACAGCAAATCTCCATCCGAACTATGTGTGCCACGTGGAAAGATGACCACAAAGCAGAAGAGGCTTCCAGAGACTCTGATGACTCTAAACAACCTCTAGCCAGCAGTAAGGTATCAGCACATGCCTTCAGATCTGAAAGTTGGAGGAGAAAGTATCTGTCACATGTGTGCACATCCACATTAATCCTAATATGTTTGTCAGACACCTACACTTTGCAGTGAGATTGCAGTCACCTGAATTCTCTCCAAATGTTTTCCAGTGAGACATTCTATACAGCAATAAATGTTCTATATGTTTGTTTTGGCTGAGGGCCTTCAACCATTTCCATCGAACAACCCTTACCCAGCATGACAGCCACTGCAAGTGACAACAACGCTTTTGCATATCCTCTCACAATTATTTATTGCTGCCATGCAAATATTACATGTATCAATACAGAGAGTTTTCCCATGGAATTAACTTTAAAAAATTCTCTCTATCTTGTTTCTCTAAGGAAGTTGCATTTCTTCTGGAGTGACATTGTTGTCATCAACAGAAAACATGATGATAACATTCCTTTTTCAGAAGAGGAATATCCTCTGAGTATCTTGATATCTACTAAGAGTTATGTTGGACCACAAGTTCATAGACAACCAACTATGCAAACCCAGAGAAAACCACTGATGGAAGCATCCGCCACAACTGGAATGGGAAAGCTCCTAACAGCAAGAACCTGCTGAGCATAATCCTTGTGTATCAGATTTACTCTTGAAATAAACCCTTCAGGAAACACAGGAATATTGTTAAAGCAGTATTTACATAGACTCTCTTAACTACAGAATTCAAGAAGAGAATAAAGTCTAGTTCAGTTCTGTGCTGAAACTAACAAATTGCACTGGTTTCTACTCAAATCACTGAAGTAATCCCAGATCCACCGAAAATTTACTTCAGACTGAAATGCAGACTGAGGTTTCAGGAGTGCTCAGCTGAGTATTTTGGGTAAACCACTGCATTTTACAAACTTTTGGTAAAGCTTGTGAGCATGTCTCATTTCTAGGTCTATTATCAAAAAGAATGAAAACTAGGCAACCTTTAAAGCACTTTTTCGTCCAAACATAGAAGGATTTTAAAATTACATCCCTGGAGAATTTTATATATATATATATATTTTTATATATATATATATACATTTTTTAAAAAGTAAAAAGCAATGATTGCTGGAGCATGTTTAGGCAAAAGTTAAAGGAACAAGACCAACCTAAGAGCATCCTTACCATGGTAGTCCTGCCCAGCCTCTAGCAATTGACTGTGTAGGGACTTCATAAACCAGAGGATAAACCCAATCCTCTGTTGTTAATAATTGCTAGTGAGCTCTCCCACAAATTTCTGTAATCCATTTTGATTTTCAATGTCTATAACATCTCAAGACTATGAATTCCAGTGAAAAGAGCCTTTTATATGTGTCCTGTTTCCTTTCACTTTTTCCCAAGGCATCTTCAGATCATCACTGGATCAGATGCAGTTAAAAATATCAGGGTTTTGGCTAATACAGTGTTCCAACAATTACTATAGCAATATAAGCAGTTTGGCATTACGTAATTTATATATATTATTTCATTATCTTTGTGTCTTCTATAGCAAAACACATTCATGCCACAACAGGTATTTAAAAAATGCAACATATTTAACAATTTTAATCCATCCTGCTGTATTTCTTGCTAATCCAAGTTTTTATTATGTTTAAAAATGCAAGCATATTTTTGACTGCTCACATAGGAGTGCTTCTTTTTTTGAAATTGCCTAATTCTTACTCAATTCCTTATTTAATCATGGGAAGAACAAGTTTCATTTTCTATGACCACTCTACCATTAAACTCTTCCCATATTCTTTCTCCAAAGGAGGTGCAAGAGACAAAGTCAGGATCAAGGGCAACTCACGGTTAAACACAGCTATAGTCACCAAATTTTATTACATTATTCACCCACTTTGTAGAACTCGTGTGAATATCATCACGCTTATAGAAAAGGTGTAACATACAATTACATCTGATTCTTCAGACTGAAAATTTCAAGCAAGTTTCATTCAAAACATCTTGTCATTCCCATTAGTACATCATCAAAAATTATCAATCCTAATACTTTTGTAATAATATAACATTTAATAACATTTAGTAACATTTGTTCTTATTTGCTATAAAGAACCATAAGAACCAAGTAAAGCATGCCTCAGATATGCCTGCCTCAAGAAAGTGTGCTGCTGGTGTGTTTGCTGTGGGCTCAGAGCTGAGGATACACCCCAAACCTCTACAGTCTGCAAACATACTTCTCCAAATTCAAGGAAAACTTAGGCTCACAGAGATTTAGTGCAGCAGTGAAGCCTCTCCTGTCCCCACCCTTGGCTCACCCCTTCCATTCATACTGGTACTGCTTTTTCTACAATAGTGTTTCAGGATCAGCACCTGGGTCAGGATCTTTTCCTTACCGAGTGCCCAAAGCTCCTAATCCTGGTGCAAAGCTTTGGAAATGACTTGCTAACAAGGGTTTGTCAAAATAAATTTAAAAAAACCCATGGGAAAAATTTAAGGTAGTGGCAAGCAAACATACATCAACATAAGTGAAAAAATCAAAGCATGAATATAACAAAATGCAAATAACACCTTCCTCCCCCAAAAAATTGGTCCTGTTCTCAAAGTTTGTATTCCCGTGACAAATGCATAAACAAAGCATCACTTGGTGTTTCTAACCATGCTGTTTGAAGAATTCCTTTCCTGCTTCTCTTTTACAGCACTTCTAGCCCAGCCTTTTTGTCTGTGGAGATAGTCTAATATGTAAATGTCCTTCCATAGTCTCTTCAAAATAAAAAGGAGGTCCTGGGAATTGAAATTCTATTTATATTTATCATAACTTGATAAGAGTAGAGTGTGTTTATTTAAATACCCTACCATTATTTCTTCTTAACAACAGGCAGCTCTGAAGCGCAGTTATAAGTCTGTTTACACCACACAGATATCAAATTGACTTGCTAATGGTAACTTTTATTCGGTATCCATGGGTTACTGTGTCATGTGATTTGACATCAAGTACAGACAGTGCTGATTAGTAGCATCCAGTTCTGTCCATCTCTGTGCATCACTGAACCATCTGGTCATTTATTCACTAATAAGCCCCTAATGGCCCAAATATTCACTGGCCTGTCATTGTGACATGGCATAAAATGCCTACATCTTTCAACTTGCTTTGACATGTTGCTTGTTTCACATCAAAACCCGTCATTTACAGGAAAAGAGCTCAGAGGGGTAAAAACTTGACCTAATCTGCAGTGTTAACACAAAGACAGAGGCTTTGTTATCTGGTAGCCTGACTGAAAGCATGTAAATGGGCATGAATTCATTTTGTACATTTTTCCATGCTCATTTTACAACATTCTTTAAGTTTGGTATCATTCCTAATGTTGGTTTTTATGTGGGTTTTGCTGTGAAATCTCTTTTCTTTATCGGTTAATATCCTTAGGAGTGCTTTAAAGGGAGCTGGATTCCCAGAGACATTTGTCAGTTTTCTATATGGAAAATATGCATCAATGGGAATATTATGGGAAGCCACAGAAGTTTTCTAAACCCTTCTGTTAAAAATTAGTATGATTAATAATTTTACTTCACATTTCTTTTATCTTTGCCTAGATAGCAATAGGCAGTATATTACTTTCTGCCCTAAAGGATAGGAGATGCAGTAATTATTTCCAGTTTAGTGTGTCAGATTTTGCAGAATCTTTGTAGATGATAAAAATCTCACACTATATAATCACATAGTATGCTATTATTTAAGAGTCGCAAATACTTAGTAACTGAAAAATCTCCCTCTTCAGTCACATCACACAAAATTGCTGGAGAAGAAAGAGGTCACAATCAACGCTTTATTTTTTTTTTTCATTCTTACTGGATATAGCCACAGTTAAAATAGTTTTAAAAAAGCAAACACCCATTAAACTAATTGCTGTTGAAATCTTGGTTAATACATCATTAAAATGTGATTAAAGCATGATGTAATTGATTGTAACTAGAACACTTAGGGTGGTTTTATTGCTCTGCAGTCATTGGTGTGATGGGACACATAATTCACCCAGTATGTTAGCTTCACTTGGTGTGTGTGCCTCTATTGGCACACTAGGTCCTTGAAGCAAGTATACTCTGCTCAACAAAACCTTCCATTGTGTTGCCTTCTGGCTCTTACACTGGTTGTAAAGTGATAAGTAAAAAAACCAGAAACAAAACCAAAAAACCCGTGTTATTTCAACATGATAGAGATTTGCCGGTTTTTTTGTTGTGTTTTTTTTAATAAATGCGGTGTTTTAAATAGTCTTTTCTCTTTTTCTGTGGGCTGACATTATGTGTGTGTTGCCAGTGGTAGTTCCTGTTAACGACATGAACCTCATCCAGGATAAATCCTCTGACTGTGCCTGCTAGTAAATTTTATCAGAGAATTCAGGTCAGCTAATGAATCAATTTGAATGTTGGCATCTTCATGCTGAGATTCAATCAAGTCTAAATTTCTTTTAATATTAGTTTACAATACTTACAGTCAAATCTGTAAGCTGGTTTTAGGATACACACACAGAATTTGGTATATGCATTCAAATGTTTCTATATTTTGATTATTCACTTTACCAATCCTTGCTGCACAATGTTATCCTCAAGGGCATCAATAAACACATTCACTCCTGTCTTATAAGCTGGAGAATACCTTTTGCACTTACTCAGAGCCCTCAAACCGGGTGAGGGCTGGAAAACAGTCATGTTTTGTGAAAAATATTGAGGTTTTGAACCTAATCTCTATTCCACATTAAAACAAAACCTGAAGCAGAACCAAGTCAAACAAGATATGACTCGATATCTCTCTGACCCCCTAAATGGGCATCTTATTCATAATGTTGTTAATTCCTCTTGCTCTAAAAAAAAAAAATCACATCTACCACACGCAAAATCTTTTCGACAGCAGTTAACCCATGTGAAAAATTTCTATTAAAAAAAAAAAAAAATCTGTTTTGATGACCTGACATCTTCTGATAGAAAAATCAGTTTTGTCAACTACACAAATGCTGATCAATTCAAGATGTATTTCCATTTGTGCAAATAGGACTTGATAATAACAAAACACTAAACGTAGGTTCTCAGATCCTTGTAGGATTTTTGGTTCTAACTTTTTTAATATGCTGAGCATTCTCAAGTCAGTACTTACAACATCGAGTAATGCTATATGCAGCTATTGAGTACAACTGGCATCTGGAGAGTGGTTCTTTTGCATCTTATGTTTTTCAGATTTTGAAAATAATTTCATGTTTGCTGAAAATTTTCATTTTAGCTATTTAAGTCATATTGACAATTTTGAAAATCTTCTAGAATGTTAAATTATTTTTTTCTCAGATACTAAATTTTTGAAATTTAGTTTTTAGTTTTTATTATTTTAAATTTAGTTGACATAAAAGTAATTACTTGAAATAAATAAGATATAAGATTAATGGAGTGAACCAGTTTGATATTGAAAAAAATTATGACGTTGAGTAAGAGAATGAATTGTAACCACTTCCATGGCTCTGATGTCTCTTAGGGACAATGTTCTGTTTGTCTAATGGGTAGTGTCTCAGAAAGATTTCAGCTCTGCTCAGCACCTAATAAGCCTGGGCTCACCACCAGCTCTTGTGGAATACTGCAGGTGGAATGGGAAATGGAAAAAAGTATTTACTTCTGTGATTTAGGGGGAAAAACCTCAGAAGAGTTATACTGCACTGTCTGGAATAATGTGGGTTGTTTTCTTTTTCAGGAGGATACAGCACGGAATATCTTAAATGCATCTTGAACATTGTGTTTTATCAGTTATTGCTTATTACAACATTTCCAAAAACTTTGATGTTGTTGTCACTAGTAGGAATGCAGATACAAATGGAACATTTTTTTTAACTAAAAAGGCATAATTAATTTCAACAGGTGTCATGCAGTGACAGCCATAGGTAATATCTGCAATCAGTTGGCTGTATTTTGAATATAAAACACTTATAAAAAATTTCATCCTGTTCTAACTGTATAAATGCAATACCACATTTCTAACATCCACAATTAATGGCAGAAAGACAACTCTGCTCATACTGCTAATGTATAGGTATCTCAATTATCAGATCATAACTTCAGCTAGATCTCTTTGAATCACGATTAGCAAAAGACAGCACCACCTACTTTTTAAAAAAAACAAAACAAAACAGAAGACATGAACCATTTGTTTGGCCACTCCTAAAACTCAAAAACTGTCCTTTTTCAGGAAAAGGCATTTTTAATGGCTGATCTTTTACACTTACCAGACATGAGGGGTTGCATCCTCAAAGTGGCCATTTAAGAAGGCAGTTAATAAGTATTTGTTAAAAATCTTATTGTCTTCTGAAATACAAGAAAAGATCACATTTTACAGCACTATTTAACCAAAGATCATACAATATTAAAAAGGAATAAATGCTATTAATAAATTTAAAGCAGACAAAAAAAAAAAATCACATTTGACCAGATGAGAAAGAAGACAAAAAGTGCTGCAAACCCAATCAGTAGAGTAGCATGGTTGTCCTGGATAAATTGCTGCTATTGACAGGGTAACTTTGGTCATCTTCCACAGACCTTTTTCGCAGAGTGTTTAATTCCTTGCTCTTCACAATAAATAACAGTATCTTAACATTAGTAACAGGAAAAACTGTCCCTGTACAGAAAGCAGAGATGTTTCATTTTTAATGTATTTTTAATTCAATGTAATAACAAGGAAATAGCTCCTGGCCACTGATGAAAAAATCTGCCACCAAGCTTACACAGAATGAAATAGCAGCATATTGCTACTGTTCCCTTAGATGGAAATTAATGTGGTAACAGCACATCTTAATAGTGACAGCCAAAAATGTAAAATCTATTAAACCAGACTCTGAGTATTTTTCTGGAAAATATCTATTTCATATATACAAGTGTTTGTGAAAGTGGTATTTTTACAACCAACTAAAATAGCAAGCATTAATACTGTACACTTTTAGATTAGATAAGATCATAATAGTATTTTTAACATTCCACTTAATTTCTTCCAATCCTGCAAAGACATTTATGCATTTGCTTAACTTTTCATAGATGAATATTTCCATTGATTTAATATGTATCCAAGTCTTTGAAACATTAGAGCCTGAGCACAAGGCTAGTCATATGCAAAGAACATTTGTAACTCTCTTTATGACATCAAATGTACCATATTTGAACCTAAATATGCCTACTGCTGTGCCTAATTGATGACTTTCTATTAAACATTGTGCTTGGAAAGCGAGTAGTAAAAAAATTGAATTTTAAACTTGCATATTTGTGTATTCAGTCCCAAACTGATGCAGATCATACAGAGATAAACACCATTTACTAATGCAGGAGAAGTATTGCTGATGTATTAACCTCACTACAATCAAGAATCTCAAGGATAGCATATGGATCTGCATGACCAGACACACTGGAAGTGCACACTGTATGCACTCACACGTGAGAAAGTTTGTAAAATGCAGATCAATTAGTATTACAAACCATTAAAAGAAGCTCTCTAATTCAATAAATCTCAAGGTGGGTTAAATAGACGTTGTAAGCTGCTGAACAGGTTATAGTGGTATTCATACAATGATTTGAGATGCTGATCCAGATCTTTAGCAATTTTAGTCTGATTACTTCTTTTGAAAGAGTCATCACAATGACTCGGATCCATCACTGATCTCAAACTCAACTTTTTACTACAACAATGTCAAATATTTTAATAGGTGATACAGAGGAGCAGAAGAGCAAGCAGTCCATTTTCACGTGTGCATTTGCACACAGGTAAAGAGCCTACTCCCATTTCCAGACCCACTAATCACTCACAAATGATCTGATCCCATGTTTGCTCCCTGAAGTAATTAACTAACAAAGGTGATTATCCGAGGGTCACCAGCAGGCTACCAAGAAGCAACTGCTACCACAAAACAGAATGACCAAAATGAGAAAACCACAAATGTGAGAGCAAATATATAGTTATGAGCCACTCTTCTGCAACAAGAGACTAGTGACAAAGTCCAGCACGTCAGCTGGGCTTCAACACAACAGACCCTATGAAGTCTACAGCAAAGATACATCAAATGCTGCTTCATTTTCCTACTCCATCAAGCATTCTTTCACTATATTCTACCAGAATCCACTGTCACTGTAGGTTCTTGTTTAGGTTTTCATGGGAACTAACAGAACTCTGCGAGGGTCCTTGGGTGACAGAGGCTCTGCCATACTGAATTTTCTGCCAAAATATTAATTAACATAATTAAATATTCCATGACAGAAAAAAACATTATTGTTACAACATATGCTACGTCATCACTGACGTTAACAAAACCTTTGAGCCTCCATCAGTTAAAACGCACCTGTCATACAAAAAGTAAGTAAACAAATTTGAGATAGACCTGTCATATAGGTCTGTCACTGAAGTTTATCACTAATAGCAGGCTTTTCTGCTTCAGAAGACTTTATCTACATTTTCTTGATCCACTGTATCTGATGACAATTTCAATTGTGAACTGGCTTTCTCTGGAGCCTCTGCTACAAAACCCGTAGATATTCTCTAATCAGCAGTTAATCTTTCCAGAAAAAATGCTTCTTGTTCTGGAAATACACTTTCCAGCAACCTACCTGGAATCTCCCAAGAGATTCTTAGATCCTTAATAGGTACAAATTAATCAGAAATCAATTGCATTTAAGGGTATACAGTAATTCTGAAAAGAGAGTTAAAACAAACTCACACACTCAAAGTCACAGACGCTTTTGGGGGAAAAAGTTCAATGGTTTACACCCACCATAGGTCCAATTAAAGCTGTAGCACAAGCCTCCATCTTGTTTTACAACCCAGTGTAAGAGAGAGCATCCATCAGTGTGCATTTCCCAAAGGGCCCAGTCCTGAAGACCTCACTCAAGCAAACATTTTTTTGGTTTGGATTAAGAGTTCATATTTTTACCCTTTGATCATTGCCCTGTCGCTGCCTCCTTTTCCCCTCTGCTCTGATGTTGTCCTTTCATCTGTGACATCGCAAGTTTCGCCACTGTAAATTGACAAAATTATATCCTGTTTTGCAATGAAAGCCAATACAAAATACAGGCAGAACTCCTCTCTTTCTTCAGCCGTTTGTGTGCCTTAGAACCTATTTCTGTTGAGAAAAATCTGGAGGAGTACTTGACCCATTTTAACTGCCTCTGAAAGAACCACTTGCAGGCAAGAGCAGAAGTAAAAGAAGCATGGGAGCCATTACATACAGGCTTGGGAACACCAGATCTTGTGAAATAAAGCATTGCCACTTTCTTTAAAAATTGTGTCTTATTTCTGTTTATTATACAGAAATACCTAAATTTTGGATGTGGTTAAACTGAAAGACTTTCTGTGTTTTTCTCAAACTTGTACCCTAGTTTTCTCTTTTCCATTTATTCCCCTCAATCCAAATTTATGGACAGTGTCCGTAATCCATTGTAGTGACAAGACCCAAAGAAAGACCCAATTCTTTTTTTACATTACAAGTTCTGGCTCGTATTCTTTTCTCACATAACACATCCAAAATTCAATCCTCAGAAACAAGCATTAGGGTTCAAATCACCAGACCTCTCCCTTCCTTGTCATGCTGCTCTGTTCACCTACTTTAAGAGAAAGATGAGCTTCCATTTAGCTGGCTTACTTCCAAGACTAATTATCTGAAATTAGTAACCTACACAAAACTCAGTGATTTCAAGGAAATTCACCAACCATGCTACAAAACAAAAGCAAAAATCAGTTTTCTCACACTGACAACAGCAGTTAATATTCCTTCCACTTCTAAAATCACAGAAGAAAATGCAGACCAAAGTGGAAACTAGAAAGTTGTCAGTCTACAGTTTAAGATGCTCTATTAACAAATCTCCCCAGTTTTATCCATTTATTTATCTTTTATTTTTCCTCATTGATTTATTTCCTTGTTGTTCCACCACAGAATAACTCCTATTAAAGGCTATATCCTGTCATTATTCTGTTTCAGGTCTCAGTTTTGTGTATCTTTTTCTTAACCAGTTGTGTTATGCTTTGCCCAACTAGCTATCATGGGCATCAACCCTAAGAATTTTCTAGTATAAGCAAAAAAAGGAGAAAATAAGAGAACAAAGGGCATAAGGATAAGCCTTTCCTTTATCAATGTTTGTTGATTTGGACTGTAAACTGTCCTAGCTAGACAATCTCTTCTCACTGGTATGAGCATCCAGTAGTAAAATAGGATGTTAACTGTGGGGATAAATACCTCAACAAAGGTCTGTCAATGCTGTTATTAGTATTGCTTCTGCGTCGATTAATTTTCTTGTGACAATTTATAAATGCTTCATAATCACTGAGTTCATATCTGCAGTACACAGCACTTGGTAAAATCTCAAACAGTATCAGGGGCAGATTAAAAAAAGCAGCACAGAGCCGCCTGCATCTGCACAGGGCTGGATCCTGCTGTCAGACACAGCTCAACCTCCTTTCTTACTACCCAAAGTTTAACAGAAGTATTTTCACAAAAGCCTTTCTACATGACCCTTGTGGGGGAAACTGCAGTTTTGAATAGTTCACCAGCATTGTTGATTTTTAACAATATTTAGGCCACAGCATCCAGGTCTATTTACATGTTCAGGACATTCACTGACTTTTTCTAGGGGATCCCAGGTACCTAAAAACTGCAGCTAGGATCATTCCCAAGTTCATGTATTCAAGGAACTCCATAACACCTGAGCCTCTCAAATGCAATGAAAATACTTTTATCTCCAACTCAGGATCTCTTCTATGGAAAAGCAGTTTCCATAAGTTACAGGTTCCTCACAGTTTAATAATTAAATGAGGGAAAATTGTTTGTTTCCAGTAATTTTTGACACTTAAAAGAGAAGCTTAGTTTAGACTACTTAGCCTAACAGGTTAAGGATGCTAGGAGTTCAGAGTTTGGGTTTGGAAGGATTATATCACTGGAAAGAGAATAATCAATACTATTTACTTTTGGCACCCTTATAGTCTTTAATTTCTACCTACCGTAAGAAAAACAGTGCTAGGCAGCATTCCAGAAAATATTGCTGAAGCAAAGCAAGTATTATATAAAGGGCTGCAACTCTTAATGGAAGAAGGAAACCAAGATGCTAAGTCATTCATATTTATTAATATGCTTGCCTATAGAAGGAGCATAACTTGAATATTCATTCCAAACTCAGTCTTTTGACTGGCAATGTGCTAAGATACGATTATTGAGAGATGCCTCTATACAAATTAAGGTGGAAATATGACCATATGCTGAAGTCAATAGTACACATTTTATTTAACAATAAAATGTGAGGTAGAGAGAAAGAAAGAAATAGAAAAGGGAAGGGAGAGAGAAAAGAAAGATTAAGCAGAAGATAGTCACCACCCATGGATCCAGTATCCTCCTATTGATCCTTCTTCACCCTTGTGGGGTTCCCAAGGTCATTCAAAACTTTTCACTACTTACACATTTTAGCAAACAAAGGAGTCAATGTTCATTGGCTACAGAGTTCTCTTATTCTATTGGTTAAGTGATTCCCTCACTTCTAATGCTAATTAGTTCTTTTGAGTCAATGGGTTTCTTGAGTCTAGACTGCGATCTGCAACCGCCAAAATTACTTTTACCCAGCCAGAATTGATTTCAGCACAGCTGATGAGTTGTGGATCCTCTGTGTCCATTTTCAGTGGTACATTCTTCTCCCCCAGCTTTGTTAACCTCCCACTAGGCCTGAGATATACTTGGACAATTGTACCACCCTTATCTCAAGTTTCCATCACAGTGGCTTAATTTACAGTCAAAGTTCCAGGTATCCACAAAGGCTTATTCGAGGGCAGGGGGCTTTGGTGGTCCCAGATGAGCAGTTCCTTCTTTGCACATTTTGCTACAGTGGCAATTTTTGTCTGGATGCATTACCCAGGATGCACT
Organism: Myiozetetes cayanensis; assembly: GCF_022539395.1. Taxonomy (NCBI): domain Eukaryota; kingdom Metazoa; phylum Chordata; class Aves; order Passeriformes; family Tyrannidae; genus Myiozetetes; species Myiozetetes cayanensis. The sequence goes on along the minus strand of NW_026088185.1, from coordinate 16,515,959 downwards.
AGCCAGACCCTACCAGGCCTGGAGTCAGCACCATCCTGTTGTTCCATTATGTGCTTATGTCATAGCAAAACCCTTCTGTGGTAACGATGTTTGAGACAGGCAACTGTGATCTTTAAGAACACGCACAATATCCTGTTTTATAGTCAAAATTGTATCAACCTCAAAGATTGCCTGTTAAAGCCAGAAGGATTATCTTTATGTGTTATTAAATCTAATGTATAAATAAGTAGTGCTTACCAATGCAAACTGTAGCCTTCTTATTCTGAGAATAACAGAAATGTAGCCTGAGTGACGTAAAACAAATGTAGGGTACGCCTTCTTTATAAAGTAAACATTAGGATGCAGTTGCAGAACTTCATTGACTACAGCATTGCAAGGAGGTGCTTTTTTATTCTTTGAGTTTGGTTTTTATTTTTTCCTACAATTAGCTAAGTTTGCCCATTTTTTAATTGCTATTAGGAATTCATAAAGGAATGGCCATACATATATCCTTTCATTTCACTACACTCTAATTTAACTTCATATAATAATTTTTTGTAGCACTGTAAATGAGAGTGACAATTTTTTTTTCTGCAAACTTGTTAAATGAACAGTAAAAGTGTTTGAGCATTTATATTGTACACAAACTTACTGTTTCGTAATTTTGCCTGATGTGGAATCATTCTAGAATTTCAGCTCAGAAGGGCAACCTCTAAGTCTACTAGGCAAAAAGCATCCTGATATCACGTATTGCATGTAAAGAAATGTCACTTCAAGGTTCTAACAGTATAATCACAATTCATAGACAAATACAGATATTCTATTTCTTCCTCAAACAGGTATTTTCTCTGATGTTGATCAGAGGAGAATTTTAACACCTCCCTCAGTTTAATGAAGATGAGTAAGATTCCTGCCACGCAGTAATAATTTAAGTTAACTATACAGAGCATTGTAGAACAAAAAGGCAGAGGCAATAAACTGAGGAGACCAAGACCCACAGTAACCAGTTCCACTTCAAGTCTGAATACCTACTGGTTGGAATGATCTCCAGTTTATCTCTTGTTACTTAACCACTTACTTCAAGAAACAGAAATATGGGTAACAGAGTCATGGGGACACTGAGGGAAAAAATGTTGACACAATCCATAGATCCCAGGAAAACATTAATTTCTCTCCTCTGTCTGGTAAGAGAATCCTTTTAGAGATGAAATGATTGCCAAAGAAGTAGTCATACACATCTATTCGTACACTTTTCCTAAACTCCATTAAAGTTCCAGCTTTCACATCTTTAGCAACAAATGAGAAAATTCTTATTTATTCTCTGAGTGAGAGAAAAGCCCTTTGTGTATTTAACTTACACTTTATTTGTTTTTAAAATATATTCAGGCACTCCTGTGTGATTTCTTGCTAATGCTTAATGAGCCAAATCCTTTTAGATATTTGTCTACAGCTGTAAAATTCTCTGCTGGCTTCTTCCTCAAACTAGAGGTTTTAGCCCCAACTTATTAATAGATGCCAGTGGAAACATCAAGTCCAGAGACCTTCCCACAGCGCCTTGTTCAGCCTGCTGCCCTTTAAACTTTGCTTGTAACCGATAGAGAGTGTTAACATGCATATCCACAGGTGTGTAAGGCAGTCCAGGAACTAGTATCTATGCACTAATATCCCTGTGAAGGGCAAGGCAGACAATCAAGCATCTTGATTTAGTCTCCATGCAAAAGGTCAGATTAGGCACTCTCTAGAGGTCCTCACCATGTTTCTGATTCTGTGCTCATGCTGTGATGACTACAATAAATCCAATACCTAGATAAAGTGGGGTTGTAAGGAACATTGGATGAAAAAAACCAGCATTTGTTACTCAAAGACAGAGAAACTCAAACTATTACATACAGTCCCCTATCTGCCCTTTCTCATTATTTTTGTAATTCTTTATACACATCCTAGCTAAACAAGCTTTTTATGTACAGGATGGCGGCCAACACCTCACACAGCAGTTTGACTGCTTTGCCTCACCACTCTGGCAGGGTATGCCCACCTGGTACCACAGCTGCCTGCACTGGAAACTGAGACTTCTGCTGCAGAGAGTTTACTCCCTGGCACATGGTCACAGGCTTGCACAGAGCCCTGCACAATATGCCCCCTGTTCTTGAATGTGGAAACAGATATGGGTGCTTTGTTTTCCACTGGATGCCCTGCTTGAGGGCGTAACAGATTTCATCACAATCCAGGTATGAAAAGCTGTTCAGCAGGCAGACAGCTGGAGGTTCAACAGTGCTTTACAGAGTAATCCCATATAGGAAACACTGGAGTAACTCAGCATGGGAGTGAAAAAAACCAGCAGGGAAACTGGTGAGTCTCACCCTCCTCCCCCAAAAGAGATGTTTTACCCAGTGTGCAGTCAGCAATCTCTTCCAAGACTGCTTAACCTCTGCCAAGATTTAGACACACTGTGTGTGGCAGCAGTATTCAGCTCTAACAGCCTGGGAACTAGAGAGCCTGGAAGGGACAGGGGCTGTGTGTGGGCAGCACCATCAGCAACAAAGTTCCCTCTTGTGTGGGGAAAGTTGGGTTCTCTTTCCTTGCACAGGACATCACACAGCATGTCTGGAGGAGATAGGCTCTCTTGGGCACTGTTGGTAACCTGCTTGCTCTCCAGAATTACAGTAGCAGCATTAGAGTTAACTAAACCCTAAAACTGTTAAGATGGAGAAATCTTAGATGAATACAACACTACCGGGAAATAAAAAATCAGAAGAAATTCAATTGTAACCAATCCTGACTTCCTTTAGACATGGCAGCTAAAGAAATAAAGACCTGTAAGAGCCCTCTGTAGGCTATTCAGACACCTTATTTAAGTTTTGTAAGAGGATCTGAAACCATAACGATGGTCATGTGCAAATATCAAATAGCTCAGTTACATCAGGAATCATTTACCCACAATTTTTTTTTTTCTGTAGAGGATGCCAAACACCTACAGATTTAAAATTAAGATTCTAATACATAACAAAAGGTTTATTTCTCTAACAGTAAAATCAGAAAGATCACATGCCAAAGCTACAGACAGAGAAAATCCTAACATGATCTTGAATCCACATTCCACCAGAAGACTTTCCATTAAATATTTAGTTAAACACATCTTTGGGTCCTCATTTTCTAAAACTTTGATAGAGAACCTATCTTTAATAAATAAAATCTTCAGTGTTGAGCAGATATAGATCAGGCCCTGGGGTTCTATAATCGCTGCATTTTTAAATTTCTTTTAAAATGCAGTGCAGTTGTCAAATACGTGTTCATTTTAGTTATGCATAGGTGGGTTTGCAGTGGCATCAAGTGTGCAATTAGCCTATTCCCAGGTGAACATTCTCTGCAGATATGTCACTGGAGAGATCCCTTTCACATCTTTGCCTATTTGAGGATGGCAATAAACCAGTTGTCGTAGCCTACTCATCTCAAACTGATTTCTCAAGCTAAGTTGTGACAATATCTTTCTACAGGATAGCACTCATAGTTCTGAAATATTCACTGCAGAAAGCTACTGAGGAAGGGCCACAGTCTGCTGTGGTGTTTTTCCTGGGAGAGGGGCATAGCCACAGTAGCAGCTCATAAGCTAAGACACTGACAAATTATGGTACTTTAAGAGAACCTGCCTGTAAGTCAAGCAGAGAAGTAGGCAACTAAAGCCACTCCACCAATGCTTGCTTGAGAAACATCTCTATTCCTCTGCAAACACAGGTCTAAACGATGCCAACTCCAGCTCCTGAGTAGTCTTTGGCTCAAGCTGGTGGAACCCCAGTAGAGCACAGCCAGTTTAACCTGGCAGAGCCTTTCCTTTCACCTTAGTATGTGAAGAGTATCATATATCAAGCAGAGACAAAAAAAATCCAAGTGTTTTATTTTTCCCTGCCTGGCTGTTTCTCCCAGCACCATCATACTGATAGCTGTTATGTCACTATTACGGACTCTTCTACCCACTCATTCCTGAAGCAATATGCAAGCATGTCAGAAACCTCTTTTTAAATGTTTTAAATGGTGCAGAACAAACATATTCTGAGAGAAAAGCCCTTACGCAGAGCACGACATACCGGTGGCTCTCTGTTTCCCCTATGTGCTGTTGAGTACCACCAAAAGCAAACAAAAGACCCTTGCCATTCTAGCTGACAATTAATATGCTGCCTCTCTATGCCACAAGCCTCTGATCCCCTCCTGAAGGCCAGGCCATGCTGCTGGGGCGCAGTGATGCGAATGGACGACTGAGGCTGGAGGACAGGGGTCTGAGCTCCCTCTCTGCCTCAGTGACAAGGGTGCCACCCTCCCTCCCCTCCCTTCCTCACTGGGTGCTCACACACCAGCCGCCTGTGCTCCTGGTGTTTGTCACCACGGGACAGACCGCAGGGCGCTCCCAAGGCTTTACAACCAGTGAAAATCGGCACCAGCTTCGTAATTCTGGCACAACATGTCTTGGCTTTGAAGTCTGGTTACTGGTTTTTACAGTTCTATTTTTAAAATGTATTAAAGATGTTGAAAAGTGGCAGGGACTTCCAATAAAAACCCTGTTGTCCAGAATCAGGATGCTGGTCCCAATTTAAACCGGCTGTTAAACAATAGTATATCCAAATAAAAGTGGCCTGATTTACAAAATACCCCAGACTGAATGAACATTTATTATCCAATTTTTCTCTTTTCAGGTCTTCAGAGGTTATTCTCTCTATCTTTTTTTCTTTTAAATCTGCAAGGCTTTCCACAACTACTGTATGGAAAATGGATTCACTTACGATATTTTAAAAATAACTGTTAATGGCAAATACTAAAGTAAAATAAAACTAAGAAGCTAATAAAGATTTACATTTCTTTTGGCTCTATGAGTAGTTTAAACAGCTTACATCATCGTCAGAGCTCCGTCTTCTGAAACACACCCAGGAAATACTGCAAACAGCTTCTGTTTTTATCATCAGGCATTTCTATTTTCCCAATATAAAATCATACTTAAAATTTTATTTCTGCAGCACACTGGATTTTTCCACTTGGAAAAGTGAAAGAAGTTAAACAGGACAATTCCTAAAGGAGTGCATCACTCCAAGGAGGAGCCTAAAGGAGTCAGGGCAGCCTAATATCCTGAGTCCTCCTGGAGTTCAAAGACCTTGTGACTGACCTCCTGCTTCTGTGGAGATCCTGAGTGAATCATTTCACATCTCCATCTGTCTCATCTGTTGAAGCTGAGCTCCTCAGAACAGGGGTTTTCTTTTGCTTTGTATACTTATGCAGGGTAACTCTGTAACTTATGAACTTAGGGTGATAATATTATGAACTAACACCAACCAGGCACAACACACGAGTAAAAAAATTCTAACACAATTTAATGTACAAAGGAACTGAATTTGATGATCTAGGAGGAGTCAGCCTCAGTATAAAACTTCTGTGCAGATTTTCATCACTAAATTTTGTATTTCAGTGGTTTGTATTCATATCTTCTAGTTCTGTTCTAGAAATACATAACCAAAGCAGGTTTCCTGCCCTATTAAATTCCCCCATGTCATATAATTCCACCAAAACCCTTCACAATAATATCCAGAAATCTACAATATTTTCTAATACCTTTGACAGGTACATGTAATAAAAACCTAGTGCAAGTCTGATATGTAAGTAACCCACTTGAACCTTCCCTTCTGTCAATACCTTTCCTATAAATGCAAAATCTCTATTTCCCATTCCACAGACTGGAAAACTGGGGCAAAGGACAAATAAAGTAACCTGCTCAAGGTGATGCTGACTTCACTTGTGCATCATCTGCAATAGATGACACCCCTTGTCAGATAAATTGCACTGTAATAGCTAAGTAGTTAGGCCCTCAAGATTCATGGTTAGCAAGTATTTCTAAAATTCTGATTAAACATTTTGTTTCCTACTGATTTTAAATTGGATGTGTCACTTTGTAAATGACAGATGGCTACTATATAGTTAGTGATCAGGTTTTTAGTTTAGAACAGCAAATACATGAATACATTGGCACCAAGTTTCAGGTAATTCTTTCTACTGAACTCTTGCCAAAAGTTATGTATTTGTGTCATGCTTCTAGAAATACAAAAATCCGTAAGGAGGTTTGGTTGCCCTTAGAAAAATCTAGCATGCTGAAAACATAGCATTAAATAGTTTTTCAAATAAAACACTAAGCAGCAAGGAAATAAAGGCAAATCCTAGCTTACCACAGCAAAAAACAAAAACAAACAAACAAAAACCCAAACAAAACAAAACACCAACCAAACCTCTAAAACAACAAACAAACAAAAAAACTCAAACATAAAAACCTCAATCACTCCCATCACAAAACCATGACACTGAAAAATGCAGCATAGACATATGTATATATGTAGAGATGAATACATGGAAGTATGATGTATATTTAACAGCACTATGAACTACATCTAATATATTCATATAATTTTCACTTGTTTCCTGTTAACTGTTAGGGCTGCTTTTGAAAACAGTGGGGTTTGACCTTCACACCAAGTACCTTCACTGAGACATTCAATTCTACTCATTGGCCTCACCAGCTCAAACAATTGGAACCTGTGTCACATAAATGTTCAAGAAATCCAGACCACATGGAGGAATGAAAACAATCATTTGTACATCTCAGAGCAGAACATTTTTTGAAATTTCGTAAAAGACTTCAGCAAAAAAGTCCCAGTGTTGTCAGTTCACAATGAAGTCCGAAAGTTCCCCAGAGATCTACATATTTCATTAAGCCAGCCCATGTAACACCTCTGCCTGTGCACAGCACACTGGGGTGGACATGACTGGCCACACTCACACTGGTTCTGCCTTGGCTTCTCCACTGAAAGCAGAGCCCCCTCCTATTTACAAGCACAAGTTCTTCCACACATCTGAAGAAACTTCTGAAATTATGCCTCTGTATTAAAATCAAAGTGCTTCCACCAGTGGTAAGGACTTGGCTGCTCCACCCCTTGGTGTCTTAGTATCAAAATGTAGCAGGGATCCTGATGCAGTCTGCTATGAAGTCCCCAATTGTCATGCAGTAGGTCACAGTTAATAACATTAGAAGAAAAAAGTGAGAAAACAGAAAAAGGAAAGAGTGGGAGGTTAAATTGCTACTTCTCTGAGCAAGCTTTCAGGCACGCCTTCTCAATCTAACACCATATACAAAACAGAACAAAGTCAAAAATCCCATTCACTGAGAAACAAGGAAGTGACACTGTTAATGTAAGTCCATCAAATAATAGTATCTGTAAAGCAAGGATGCTCTAGTTTCTAGAGGTCATCCTAGGCTCCAGTACTGTTACATTTTTACTTGTCATCTGTTAGGAAATCCCATTGCACAGCATGGCATGATGTATCATCACACTGATTTGGAAGAGCCCAAGCCAGGTAAGGACATGGTTGGATGCAAACTTATGTATACTGTTTACACCCACTGTATTGCAAAGTACTGAAGTTGAGCCATGCATAGGGGGTACCTTAACAACCTTCAGTGACAAAATTTTGTCATTTTAAATTTGATGTGTTTTGATTTTTTTGTTGGTTTTTTGTTTTGTTTTGATTTGTTTTGTTTTAGGGTGGGTTTTTTTGTTTGTTTGTTTGGTGGTTGTTCCTTGATTTTTGAAGTCCCAAGTACCGGTTCTATACACAAATACAAATTTGTGCCAACCAGACATATGTTGTGTTAGTTCTTTGGTATTCTGAATAACGAAAGTAGTTACATTACTGTAAAAATACTTCACAAACATTTCTGCTTAAAGGCAATAATTGGACAACCAGTGGCAATGGGTGAAAATTACTCCAGTCTTGACTATTCACTTACTGGCAATCAAACCATTGCAGGTTTTAGCAGTTTTTTCCTGTAAACTCCTCATTCTCCAGTCAGTGACAATAACTGGCCATTCTTCTTCTTGGCCATTACAATCCGTGTTGCTTTTAAACCTAATCTGATTAATCTTGGTTTCTGAACTTCCGTTCCACAGAAAATGCAGTCATAAGCAGAGGAGATGTAAAATTGAGTCTTATTTCCATTAGACTAGATTCAGTTCACAGATTGAATCTACATAAAGTAATCTAATGGAAAGGAGGGGTGACTACCTTAAAATATCTGGAACAAAAGAGGGGGGAGGAAAGACACAAAACTGAAACAAAGAAACAAATAAAACACAACAGGAAACCTTACTGCAGGGTCACTTTGGTACTGGGAAAACAATTATGCAGATTTTTAGTGATTGTTTTGAAGAATTAGTAAATAGTACAGCATGGTTTAACTGTTGAATGGTGCTGTTTCTCCTTGAAAAGCCAGTCTAAACCATGTGGTTTCTAGCATACACTAAATGTGGGTACCAAAAGAGGGATCTGAAGGATAGTATTAGGGAGAGTGGGAATGAAGAAGCAGCTGCCTACAGATTAAGCTTCTAAATTAAAAAAAAAAATAATAATTTGATTAAATATGGTACTTTAATATGAAAAACAAGAAAAACAAAGCAGAATAAAATTTTAAGAGCTTTACAGAAAAAGGAACATGTCTCTAATGCTACTCAGTAGCAGATACAGATCCTGCTATAACGAAGGATTATGTTTATAATACCTTCTGAAGTCTCACAATATCAGTGAATTGCTTAGCTACTACATAACACTGAACCATTTAATATTTACTTATTAGTCCCATTTTGTCCAACATGTCTATGTATGACTTCACAATACAGTATCACACTCAATTTCTCCATTACTTAACATTTGGAATAGGATAAAGCTATTTCCATTAATACTGTACATTTTCAATATTAAGAACATTAGATTGCACATCTTATTTTAACCTTACTGAGCATCACACTTTTGTTATTTGTATCTTCAATGGGGGTCTGCAGCAATTGCCCCTTGCTAATTTTTAACTTACGCACCAGAGGGAAATAGAGGCATGACTAGATTATTATACACTGAAAAGATAAGACTCTGACATAAAGTGGTTTTAGAGCTGTTGCATTTTTGCTTTTGAGAATCTGCTGCTATGAATTGGCTTCAAGAACTCAATATCCACATACAGTCTTCCTGGCCTGTATGGGCAATCATAGCACTTCATTGTCCAGTGCTATCATTACAATATTGTTATCATCTGAGCTTGAGTCTGACACTTTCTCTAAGACCTTTCAAATAACCCCTTTACTAGGCTTCAGTACCAAACCATTCAGGGCAAATCTCTGCTTTGTGCTTGTCAGCCTTAATAGACTGGATGTCACTTTTGCCTGTAAAAAGTGCCCGCTCTTCAGCTGTCAGTCAGTCCTTGCGGTGTCAGCCGAGAGCGTGGTTTGGAGCTGCCGGATTAGAGGGTAGTTACCATAGCTGTCAGATTACTGACAACCTGACACCCACATCCCCAACTTCCTTTGACTGTATTTGGTTTCCATCTCGCTCCTTGGACCTTTCTTAAGGTGGATCCATCTGCTCAAGTTAAATAACATTGTAGCCAACTAGAAAAGTTTTGTTCTTGTCTCTGACTCTGCTTTCAGCCTGGTTTGCCTTTTGCAGCCCTACACTATCAAAGTGTTTTGCAGAACACTTTGGTAATTTATAAGGGGAAAAATAATTTTTCTCCAGTCTCTAAATTAATGGATTTTTTTTTTTATCATACCTCTGTATCTGAAGGCATTTTAGTTGTTGATATCTACCTTTAGTCAAAGGTGTTGGGGAGTTTATACATAGTCCTCCACATATTTTAAATGTACTCACCACCCTACTCTTTCAATGCATCTTTAGTTCTACTCCCAAAATGTTACAGACTATGCAATTCTGTGAATAGTTTACAATTATTGGAAGTGGTGTGCGTTATACCAACACTTTATAGAACCTGCCTTGTGTTTCACATTCCAGAGTTGATACGTATGTTTCTCCTACTTGCAGAGAATAAACTAGAGCTAAGCAGGAAAAAAAAAGAACTCAAACAAAACCTTATGTTATTTAGGATCAGAAATAAACTCTGGGCCTGTGTCTTCGCTTTTGAGGAACACAGTTAAAACCAAACTGCTTGAGCTTGTTCCCCTGCTGTTCCACATCTGAAGGGATGTATCTTGTAGCTCCATTCTAAGCATGGCTCAGCAATCTAAATCATCTATATTCGGCCTGTAGTTGATCTCAGCCAACTAGACTGACCCAAAGACTGGTTTTACCCTCTCTGCTTGGATTGCAAAGAGAAGTACCTATTCTGAATAATGCCTTTGTAAGCTTATGGAGAAGTGAAAGGCACTTTACTAACAGCCACCCCTGTGATCAAAGACAGCACACACGGAAAGATGGCTAAAATTTGTACTCATATCTCCCTCGCCTATATTTAAAATTTAAATTTCTCTGAAGAAAAAAAGAGTCCAACTCTTCAACAATATTTTTGAAATTTAGTTATTTGTTTCAAGATAATTACAACCTGTCATATAAGCCCAGTCACTATATTTTTATCTCATTATAAACAATTTTCATGGAAACAGTTCCACATAGTGAAGGAAATGTAGCAGTCATCATTACCCCATTACATGGGGTAACCTGTATCTTAGCATACATAACAAGGAGAGTATCCAGACTATAATAAACACTATTCCTTCCATTTTGTACTAAGTGTGGTTGTTGAACTAAAATCCAACATATTTTTAATGTGTTGGGTACTCAAGGAAACATGTAAGGGCACAACACCCCCCCCCCAACAACTCCCCCAGAAACCTGAAGGACTGGCATAAGAAGTTTGGAGAGATGGATTTCATTCTTCCCTACCCCACTGTTACTTCCAAATTGCCTTGCTCAATGTCCCACATACAGCAGGCTTGGACCTCTCAGCTGGCTCTGTGTAGTTTCATTTTCAATAGTCACCATGTGCATTTAACGGCATGGTCTCTCTACTGCTTCCCGAGGGCACACTTGTTCTTTGGTTTTTTGCAATTTCAGTACACTTGGGTGTATTGTCCCAAAAAATTAATGAAATACATCTTATCTTCATTAGCTGCTGAATAAGCACATACCAAATGGCTTTTTCATGAAAGATAAGAGAACTGGAACACAATATGAACTCTTTGGCCCAGATGAATTGAAACCTGCCTGATCCTTTGTCTTGATTTTTAATTTGCAATTCTTTTATAAGGGTGCAAACACAAATAGATTCTTCTTTGTAAAATGCAAATCTAAAACGTATGATGGCTTATATCTAATGAGTTTTACAGAGATACTATCAGTTCCTCCATAAACAAGACTGCTTCAAATTTAGAACTAAATTCAAATTTTTGTTTAGATAGAAACCACATTATGATGCATGAACTTTGCCACCTTTTCACATTTCTTTTCTGTTTTTTTCTTTCTTATTACATTTCATGCTTGTGCAGCTATTGCCTTGCAAGGCAGACAGATGTGATTACGGATACTCCACACCTCATCTAACTTTGCTATTCAGAAAGGCAGCAGCAATGGTTTTCTGCCTGGAACCACAAGGTGAATCATCCAGACATCAGCATCTCCAGAAGCACGTCAGTGCAACAACCTCAGTGTGAGGCAGCCTGAGGCAGCTGCTACAGTGCTGGAACAGACAGTGCAAACGTGCCCTGTGACAGCCATTTTCGGGGTTGGTATTGCTCTGTATGCAGGTACCATGGCAGCTACTAGAATACAGATAATTATCCACGTGGAACTTAATGGCAGTCTATTTGTCTGGAGTGGAACTAATGGAAGCCAATAGGGTCAGAAGTTCAATATCTTACTAAGCTGTTTTCATTAACAGACTGATTTCTGTGTTGTTATCACTACCACATAACAAAAAGAGTTAAGAAAACAAATACAAGGTTTGGTTGTGTTTGTCACACGTTTTTCTGATTTGTATGAACTGCCCCCTCAAAACATGACTGACATCCTTTAATTTCCAAAGCTTGACATTGTTCCAGGTGCCTTTATACTTTTTCCTAAGTTCCAGACACTTTACTCAGTTCTGTGATGGGGACCTTGCCATATTGCAAACTGACCCAATATCTAGGAAAAACTTCAGGACTTGGTCCTTTGTTCTTATGGTAAAAGATACAGCACTGGCGTTTCCCAGTCACATTTCTGGCACGTGACATTCCCTTGTGAAATCAGTTAAGGGGAAAGATAGCAAGTACTTCCAAATTAGTGACAAGGCTTCAAGAACATATACGAGTGGTTTTTTCTTTTGCTGATGTCTATCCCAAATGAGCCAACTTTTTAAAAATATATTTAAAATATTTCTACTAGAGACTCTCTCAAAACATTGCACTGTAATATATATTTAAGTGAAAAGAGGGTCATAAAAATGCATTATTAATCCATTTCAGTTGAACAACTGTCAGAAATGTCATACCTAAATCTATTTGCAGAATTTAATGCATAATATTACCCGTAGATAGTAAGGCACAATTCACAGTGGTGGGTAAATCCCTGTTTGAACAGATGGGCTGAAATGTTGGGACATCAAGCTGACTAATTTGGGTACCTCCCAAGTAACCTCCATAACCATGGGTGTGCTGATATTTTTCTCTCTCACTGCCAGGTACCAGCTACAGAGCAAAATCCAACAGCGCTCCCCCATCCGCCATGCATGGCACCTGGACATTATTCACAGAATTAACTCACTCAAGGGAAGTTCACTGCCAGTGACAGCCACGCCTTCCCCTGTCAGATGCGAGGAGGTATCACACCCTTTGTATGACAAGTCTTCAAAAGCAACTTTAGACACATCCCTTCTCTGCCCGGGAACTTTCAGGGAATTTTTGGCCACTCTGCAGCTTGTACACTCTGTGTACTTGTGACACAGTTGGTGAAAAGTGCCAGAGTCACATACTGAATCCATAATTCACTGGAGACTGATGCGTGAGTCTCTCCCCACTGAGCTATTCACCAGCAGGGCTGCCTCTACAGGGAGCCATGTAATCCAAAGCAGGAAGGGAGTTGACCTCCATCACCTCTGTGAAGATGGCAGTGCCAGGCTCATCCACAAGCACAAATGGGAAGAGTTCTCACCCCATTTCTAGAAGTTTTCAACCAAGGTCCTGACCGTTATCTTCCTGTAGGGGTGGAAAGCTTTGAGGAGAGATCCCCAACACCACAGTGAATGGGTCTGCTGCAGCCAGGTATGTGACTGCAAAAAATCTCTCCTTGGTTTCCCAGTGAGCCAAAGGAGAAGCCTAAGTGAAATGATTCTTTTAAACTCCTGGAGGAATGAGCAGTACAAAAAAAATTAGATCTGTGTTTGGTGACAGCAAGGTCCAGGCTTATATTCTAGAGTTAAAAAAAAGTTTTTTTGCTAAGAATCATCTACTGCGCTCAGAAGTCAATTTTAAGCTGTAGTATCCTGGTTTACAACTCACTGTTGCAACTCCCAGAGTATATTTTGTTTGCAGAACACTACTGGCAAGCATAACATTAATAGATTGCTTTCTAAATTTCTTTTTCTCTTTTTTAGTATAGGTTTGTGAGCCTACAGAAGTGCAAAAAGTGCTTTAAACCTCCTAATTTGTTTTGTTTACTTCTGTAGCTTAAAAAACAGCCAATTGTTTTTAATTGGTTTAAAAAAGATTGCTTGAGGCAGAAACCTGGAAAACCAATCTTCTGTCTGGAGTAAATTTTTACAGCTGCCTTTTAAACCTCTGAAAATAGGGTTTATAATGGAAGTGCTGACACAACCTTATCTACAATATATCAGTGTGAACTGTACCGCTATAATAAGCAGTTATTATGTATGTGTAAAAATAATGAGAGCCAGTGTCTGAAGAGAGTTAATGTAAAATGCTAAGCAATTGTGGTTGGTTACACAGTATAGGTTAATATTCTTTCATATAGCTACACTTTTTCCCCTTTTGTCCTCCAGAACTCCTAATGAAAATTCTGATACCTGACGGTAATGATAAGCAGCCATTCACACATCCTTTGTGTCAAGGCTAGAGCATTAATGCTTTCCTTCATATAACATTTTGCATAGCCTAAAGCATCTATTAAAATCCTTTGTAAAATTCATGAAACAAAAGTGGTGGGTTGAGTCTAGTGGGAGAGCGAGTAAGCTGCTTATTAGCAAAAAGTCAAAAACACAGGGCCAATTACAGGTCTGAACAAGAAAGGCTACAGAACAGCATGGGGAGTAATTCTTTCTTCAGCCCAATGGGCTCAAGTGAGAGGCAACCTAGATAAAAATATAGCAAATATTCTAAGCAGTAATTAAACTAAAATGTTTGGAGTTAGAAACAGCTCTATAACAACTGAAGGATATGCTCAAGTAAAACAATTGTCTGGTCTCACATAGATGCTAAATTGGAAGGATTTAAGACTGCTCCCTAAAGGAATGACTAAGGGGTAGTCAAGAAGAGCTGCGAGCTCAGGAGATATGTAAAAAATCTGTTTGGTATTTCAGATGCTATAAATTAGATAAAAAATGAGCTTTTCTACTGAACAAGCAACATAAAACTGAATAAACCACAATAAGATTGCCCTTTTTCTGTTATAAACTTTACATTAAGCCTGTCATGTTCGATGACAGCCTAACAGACCTCATTCTTTACCCTTTGGAATTTGAAAGATTGGCAGATGTCATGATTTCCTTAACATAAAAGACCTTGCAGATAATGTTCACCACACATACTTTTACTTTCATAACTTCACTTCCCTACTTCCAGAATCATGGGGTAAAATTTCCAAATAGAACTTGAGATTTTTCTCTGGTCAATAATTGTTTCTGACCCTGAGGAAAATCTTTTATTGACAAAGGAAAAACGTGACATGGGCAGCAATTTTTATGATTTGCTTTACTAGTCCAAACATGCCCTTACATTCATAATAATGAGCCGCTTTGCACAAAACAGCTCATTATTATGAACAGAGGGGTATAATATTGTTAAGTAAGCTGAGTCAAAGCAGAACTAGTTGAGGCTAGCTCTCAACTGGAAGCAGTTTTCCCTTTAAAACATCCCTCCTAGCCTTTAAAATCTTTTGAAAAACCACACACGCTTATTTCTAAAAAATTGGAATGTGGTAAGAATCACAACTGGCATTTTCTAACACTTGGTTAGTAAACTTTTGTGTGTTGTTATTCATTTACTTTTCAATGTAAGAATTGTTCCAAGATGTTCTGTAAGTCAAGGTCATTATGCAACTTCTTAGGGGGTCATACTTTATTCTTGTGAATCTGAGACAGAATTTAACACCTATTTAAAACAAGGAAATCCTGGCCCTGCACTTTTGCAGCCAACCAGCATCAAAATGCAATGGAGCTGCTGAGCTATTTGGTGGGAGAAAGGCAGGCAGAGAAAATGCAGCAGAGGCTTCTGCAACCTGCCCCATGCAGCCAAGCTCTGCACTCACTTTCCTGAGGGAGACACCCGTGGAAGGGCGGTGGGGCAATCATCGGCTCCCCTGCTCTGTGGCCAGAGAGCACCATACTGGTAACAGAGCTGCCATGCAACCCTCTCCTGGGAAGGAGAGTTGTGAGCAGGAGGTCTGGTAAGTGCCCTGGCTTTCAGAATGGGTCAGGATTTCATCCCTCCTGCTGTTTGATAGGCCACACCTTAAAGATCTGTTTTTCAGGAGATACTGGTTACAGCAGTGATGTTCAAGTTACTTCTGATTTAAAAGCTTGTAAACTGTGCTAGTGTAATGTAATCAATTAAAGAAATTGTAATATATTTTTCTCAATCAATAGCTATGATATAATAGTCCAGTTCTCTTCCTAATACATTTTACTGGAGAGATTTGGAGCCTCCAGATTTTCAAAAAGTCAAGACTTTTTGGAAAAAAAAAATTATCCCAAATGGTCATATTATAACAGTTTAGCTACTACCTCAAACATAGAACAGTCTAATTAAAAACAAAAAAAATTGTTCAAGAAGCATATAGCATGGATGACATAATTGCATTAGAATAAGGAAATCAATCAAGCCAACCAGCCTTTTACTCCAGTTAGCCATTTACATACATTAAAGTCACCATGTTGATTGGAGTAGCACGACTATGACTAAAGTGTACTAGACTTTCTATCCAAATGAAAAAAAAACCCACACAAACCAAATCTCCGAAATAATTCCAAATATAGCATCAAGAGAGTCTTGTGGTTTGTGTTTGCAACATGAGATTTCTTAAAATAAGATTAAAAAAAAAAATACATAACACTGAACAGATAAAAGATTTCAAAGCTCTATGTCCCTGTAGTTTCACTAACATGTTAACCTACTTACAGCAATTAGTGCTTCATTAGTAAGGCTAACTAACTGTTGCTATGCCCTGTAATGATTTGCCAGGTTTTCTATATACAAGTGCATAATCAATGTTTTCCAATTACTGCTATAGTGCAACCACTATTTCAAATAAACTAGATAATAATACAAACCCATTACTGAATCTGAAATAGCAGAGGCATTTAATTGCAAGGCAGTTCTTTTCAGCTTTTAAAATTTTTCACACTAATGAAGTGTCATACAAAAAAGTTGTATTGATTTTTCCACCACATGGCTTCAACCACAAATATGTAATTATCCCTTTTATATCTAGCAAGGGGATTAAAATAATCTATAGTATATAGCCTTTACTTATCCCTGATGGGTCTAGTAGTACTTTTACCCTTTTCAAAATATGCAGCTTTTTGATGAATGAACTTTTGGTAAAATGTTGCTTTATTTGCTTCATATCTCTAGTTTTTTGAAGCCGTCTAGCATGAAAAGACTGGAATTTTAAGTTTTCATTTCTACCACTGGCAGAGGAGAAGGAAGCCTGATCCTGCATTGCCAAAACAAGGACAAGTCTCTGCAGCAGATCAGGACCACATCACCTAATTCTGGTCCTCTTCCCCACCTTAGCAGTCCCCATCAATTCACTGAAGTGACCAGAGAAAGCATCTTTCTCATAACAGAACTTTTAGTTAGTGCTTTCCAATTCTTTGTGGAGAATAGCAGTCTGTGTGCAGTGCTACTGCCAGAGAGCTGCGTACCTGTGCTATAACTTGGGCAGACACAAGCTGGTCCATCAGTTTCTCTGGAGCTCCCAGGACCTCTGCAAGAAGAGCATCCCCTCTGCCGGGAGGGCTTGGTGGCCACGTGTTTGACAGGAATGATGGGACCATACCCAACACCTAGAGCATTTGGAATGTCTGATTTCCTCAGCACCAGTTGGGTGCCACAATTTAAAATATTATTTTAGAAAAAGCAGGACACACCAGACGCAAACTATATGAAAGGAACTACTGTTCTACCAGATGAGGCTAAGACACATGATAAAAATTAGCTTGTCTTCATGGATGTTGTACAGGTTATTTTCTTCCTTAAATATCTTGAAAGAATTCCATCTTGATTCTAATATTGTTTCTATTGAAGCAAGTCTACAAAATGCTTTAACATATATGGAAGCTAAAACTCCATGCAGAAAAGTGAAAAAAGAAAACCCAAAAGAACCCAGTTTTAACATGAAAGGGGGCCACATTCTTCACATTATTAGGGCCAAAGCAGTATCTCCCATTAGTAGTTTCACTAATAAGTTAATCTACTGGCAGTGGTCAGTTCTTTCAGATATGCTGGAATTCACTGAAATTTGATTGTTTTCCCTGTCTTGTAGAATATATGTTTTAAGGAAAAATTTGGGCAAATCAGATACTATTGAGAATCATATACACATTAAAACTAGTTAGATATCTTAAAAATCTTACAAATCTATGTGAAAGATCTTGGATTAAATATAAAACTGCACTACAGCCACTGAATGAGAAATATTTTGGTAGAAGTAGGCATCTTTTTTCCCTAGATTTTTATTTACAAGTTAGTATTTGAGGACCAAGTATTGAGTATCACCTAACTAGCTAGATAAAGAAATATATCCACATTTTTAGTTAAAATTTAATTTAATTAACAATAAATACATCTAATAGAACACTTCAAAAAGCTCTAAGAAAAGTTGAAACTTGCAAAAACATTTTAAATATTAGAAAGTGTTTAATATGCAAAACAGCAATAAAACCTTGAAATGTTATAATGCTCATTTCTTTCTCAAATGGATGCATACTATTCCTGGCAGTATCTACATGTGTTACAATAATTTTCTTCAGTAGTACAATGGACCAGAAAATTCCATTTAAAAATTAATATTTTTAACCATAATAATAAAAAAACTCAATGAAACACAAAATTATGTTTCATCCAATTAGCATAGAATAAAGCCATCCTGTGATTTTTAACACTGCAAACCTCTCAGTGCTGCACTTTGTACTTTTTCAAATAGGTCAGTTGCATGTTTCCCTTTCTAATTTTATAGATTTCAAAATACTCTAAAATACTTCTACAGTCATCATAAAATTTGCAGTAAGACAATTTGACACTGTATCCTAATTTCTTTTTTCTTCAGCATGCAGTAATCGATAAATTTTAAAAAATTAGTATATTATTCTTCTTTAATTAAAATACCTTATATATCACTTACAAAGAACAATGACTAAAATTGTATGCAAAAGTAAAACACTGTCTCCTCAGATGAATTTAAGCAAAATATACACACTGTTTGTGGAAGTGTGTTTCCAGGATAATAAAAGGCCATTACCTTGACCGTTGACATGAAGCCATCAGAGTCATATTTATTGATGAAACTTTCAGCTTCCAATCTGCTGCACTGAATGAGCATCATACAGCTGTCAGCAAAGGCAGAGAACAGAAACAGTGATAGCTTGTGACATTTTCCTTTCATAATTTATGAAAACAAAATACCTTAGAGTTTTCAGAACACAAGAAGAAAAATTTTAGAATTAGTCCCTTTAAGGAAAAAACCCATAAGATAATGATATAAATAGTATATCTCTATTACCAGAAAAAAATTACTTTTAAAACTGAGATATCCATGCAAAATTAGTTGATAATGCTTAAGTAATGTACTCTGAAAAAAGAAATGCTGCCACACTGCCAATAAACAACATAAGAAAGACATAAAATTAGTACCTTCTGAGTAATGGTACTGTGAGAATGCTTTGGGGAAGTAAACTTTAAAACCTTTATAAAATTAATAGCATTAATAAATTGCTATCATAATTAGTGTAATTTCAGAGGAACTAAGAGACAATGAGATGACAATTTAAGTATTATAAACTCAAAGTGAACATTTTTCAATATTTAAAAAAGTAATTTGCACATATTAGAGACGAGCAAATGGGGAAATATGCCACAATGTGTTGTGTATCTTCCATCTCTTCATTTCATGGTATTGGACAAGCTATAAGAACGAATGTGCCCGAAGGTTCTCAGGTACCAGTACTTTTTCTCACAACCCAAGTGAAAAAATCTTTGAGTGCCAACAGGCACTATGCAGCATCCCCTTCAAGATGGATGCTGTCAGCACCACATAAACTGGGGAATCTTACAGCACTCCTGCCAACACTCCAGTTCAGGATGCTCAGCACAGACATCTCACTACTTAGTCTGCCCAGGAAGATTCTCTTTAGCAGACTGAGGAGGCATGAAAACCTGGTATGCACACATACTCCTCATGTTTTTCTCCACATATTTGTCACATGCCAGCTGCCACCTGGGAGGAGGAGACTGCTCACGGCAGGATGCAGTTTCTACCATAATACCCAGACTGTGATATTGTATATTTTAGATACATGTGTGTATTTCTGATTAGCTGAGACTTTCCACCCTTGAAGATCCCAAGGGACAGCTTTATGCAGCTACCACTGCTTGGCAAAGCTTTGGTAGCAGGTTTGGAGGAAAGAGATGGATATCATAAGAAGTGTTTATTCACCAATTCATTATACCTGATGCACATTTTAAAACTATCCCCTAGGCTACGAGAGGTATGTTAAAAACATACTTACAGAAGACTGGCATTTTAAGTTTTGGTTGTGATTTGCCTGGACAGGCAGGAGTGGGAGGTGAACACATCCTGGCCAGCATCAACCCAGGAAAACACCATCTCTCACAGGGAACACATTATGGACAACTTCCTTACCCCTCCTGAAAAGCAGACAAGGGGATTAGTGATTGATGGGGAACAGGTGATAGTGATCAGCTGTCAAGATTCTTTAAGAGAAAATGGGTAGGGTCAGTACATGAAAGTAGGGCACTGAATCAGCTTGGGGCACAATAACAACAATGGTACAATTCCCCTCTAGCATAGGCCAGGCTGCATCCTTACACTGCCCCTGGAGAGAGGGGTTTCTCCCATCTTAAAAATTGTTTTGAATTATAGGCAAATAAAGAGTAACTTGCATCAAATTGTATTATATGGTGGGGGGGGGGGAGCGAATAGTAGACTTTTTTAATATTGGATGCTTCTTCCATGTTCTGTTTTCCAGGAAGCAAATCCAGCTGTCATCTCTTTCTGCACTCCCTTTCACCCACTTCAGCAATAGGGCAAAACCCTTGTGTTGTTTGCATAGATCTCCTCCTGGCGACAGCCATTCAGCACTAACCTGGTTAATAAAAGGTGATACAAAGTTGCTTTCAAACATCACACTGGTTTCTTAAGAGCTGCAGGAAGGAGCAGTGGCAGCTGCAGAGGGAGGACACTTCTTGCAGCTACAGGCACGTGACAGAGCTCAGAAGTGTCCTGGTTCCATAGGAAAACCACTGTGGAGCAAGGTAATGGATCCCCACATGCTCTGTGGCACTAGGATCTGGGATGGAGCCTGGAAAATAAACCTGAGTACAAAAGAGAAAGGCAGTCAGGCAGTATTGGCAGGCTTGTCTCAGTGAGGAACCAAGCATCCATATCACTTGAGGATTTGACCTCGAGCCTTAAGGCCATCAGCAGCAAGTTCAGCACTGCACCACTGCTTGAAGGGAAGATTACCAAAGTCTTTAAAAGGATGATTAGCCTCCCAGTAGGTCAAAAATACTTAATCAATCCACTTTTGTAAAGCATTACAGCCAGAATGTGAGTAAGCTTTATAAACCAATATGTTATGGATTTCTAGGTGAAATCTCTTCTCTCTGTCTGTTTATAATCTTATTAAGATTTGCTCCTTTTTGCTTAACATTATTAAAAATTTGCTTAAAAGTCTTTAAAATTACATATCATCCTTGTAGCATTTTTTAATAACCTCTGAAGAAACAGAAATGCTAGGAAAAAGTCAGTTCAGAAGATCTTCAAAAACAAACTGTTAAGAAAGCTGTAAAAGTACTGAATGAATATTTACAACCACCTTGTTGTAAATGAATATTTACAACACGTGCTTTTAAAAAAGCCATTTTTAAAAACAGGATAATTTTGATAAGGATGTAAATGTAAGGATGTAAATGTAAAAAACATAACTATGCAATTGTGCATTGAACACAACCTGGCCTACCAAGGGACATAGTGTTGAATGAGTGAGGAATTTCTGTCTAAGTCTGTTCTCTTTAGAATATTAAAAGCATGCTCTCATTGTCTAAGCAACTGCACAAACTATCATGTTTTCAAATAAGTTACAAGAGAAAGACTCAGCAAATATTTTACATGTGTCTATATATTTTAGGGCTTACCTACATATATGACCATGGAGCAAGTTAGACCATTAGCTTGGAGCCTGCAACCATCACTTTGCAGATATTCAGACACAAAGTTTGAGGTCTCTTTGAGCCCAAAGTAAGAAATTAACCATCTACAGGTCCTGTTTAGATATTAAAATAAGTAAATTTAAGCCTAATATAACTGTAAAGTCAGATGTTGAAATTCTTTCTTTTAGCCTCTTCATTGATAAACTCTTAATTAGGTCAGATTCTGAGAAGCAACAAACATCTGGCAGCTGCAGTGGTTTGCTAAGCATTTGTGCTCAGTTCCCCTCTGGATGCAGCTCCCTGGGAGCTCTGCCACAACAGCCACTCAGAGAGGTGTTAACACCTAGAAATTATAGTGGCATTTCTAACTAACCCTACAAACCATACCTGTTGCATTCACATGGATATGTGTGGCTTGGGTAAATAATAATTTATGCCAGACTTTTTTCCTCCTGTGACTTTAGTTTTGATATCACATCATGATTCAAAGCCTGGTGCACCATAAATTTCCTCCAAATGTGTAGTAATTCCTTGGCGCAGTCTAAAGTTATGATTCATTTATACTGGAGTGACAGCATAATACCTAGGTGTCAAAATCCATTAAAACTGTTCAATGTCTTCTGTTTATTTTTAGAACCAATTGAGACTTAACTGATGGTGAAAAATATACAGTCAAGTGTGTTTACTTCACCTTTACAAAGAATCCGTTATAGTCCCAATTAATTTGTTATTCCTGTCACAACAGGTACTGGATACTTCAAAACTGTCATTACCGTTTCTCTCTGTTTCTTTTGCCTTTTTCTTTTTTTATATATGAAGGCTTCTGTTTACTTTTAACCCATTAGTAAGTAATGGTTTATTTTTTTGTAAAATAGAAATTTCACATCACTTTAATTAAAATAAATGTGATGAATAAATACATTTCCTAAACAACTTAAATTTTTTGTGCTTAAAATTCTCTCTTTCTGTCCCAGTCAGGTGTCCTAGTACTGAATTTAATGACTGTTCACAGGATGATCCATCATGTGTATTACTGTGATTGGCTAGATGAAAATTAAAAATATGCTATGTGACAGTTACGAACACCAAAACAGTTCTTAGTGCAAATTCAGAGCATCTTTTGCCATGCTTTTTGCTTACAGGAAATTTAGAACATGGTTTCAGAGAGCGAAGGGAACCCCACAAAACCCCCACAAGAAGGGCACTAAATGTCAGAGCCAGGCACCAATGAAAAACCAATCAGGAGAGCTCTCTGCAAATACCTACAAATATAACTCCAAAGAAGAATATGTAGTGGCTGTGTTAGAGAATGGGGAAATAAAATACTGATGTTCAAACTGGTTTTACCCACACTGGAATCAAAGAATTCATACAGTGTTGGGGGAAAGCAGTCATGGTATGAAACGACTGTATTAGGAGTCGAATGAAAAACTGAGTATACCCTCACACACTGCTCCTGCCCTCCACTCCAGCAGGAAGCATGACCGAACAGGGATAAGACAGGCAAAGTACCACACATCTCAAGAGCTGTGGCTAGGCGTACCAGCCCGAACACAGGCCAAAGCCATCACGCCCTCACTGCTTAAGAACCCAATGGGATGGAGCTCTGGAATACATAATATGGCTCATAGTCTTACAGCACTCAGAATCATCTCCTTTCTGGGTTTTACTTCTGGAAAAACAACATACAGGATTATAATTGAGTATAGGACTTGACATTACTTAAATGCATCACTGGTGACCCTGCTACTGACCCAACAGCACGGATTGTCATTCATTTCTGAGGCATGTTAGCTCACTGAAGCAAAATGAGACATCACTTTTTCTTTATTAATCTGTTATAAGGATTTTACTGCAATTTAAATTATTATACTCTGTAGTCATAACTATGTAAAATTAAGCATAAATATCTTAAGTGACTCATAGGAATTAGAAATTAAATAGGCCTATTGGAGTAAGTCTATCCTTACTCTGTTGGAGTAAGTCATTATATTATGCTATCTACAGTATATTTTCTGGTGTTTTGACTTGTTCAGTTTTAAAAGTCTCAGAATAGGGGCTTTCATTATTTCTCTTTTACAATTCCTGCCTAACCTAATAGACCTTACACTTTTTTTTTTTAATACTTAGTTTCACTCCAATTTGGTCTCCGTCATTCACCTTAAGGACTATATCTGCTTCCGGAATCCTTTATCATTATGCCATTCCACTTCTTTTACCAGCTCCAGACACATGTTCTGCCTGCTCCCATGCTAGTGCTTTAGCTTTTTGAATAAGACTTAGAGTTCTTCAGTAATTCCTGAAGAGTAATGTCCATCATACATAAAACCTGCAGCTGTTGCTGCTGGACACCAGAGTCCCAGCACAGTGGGAAGCACCTGAGCACAAAGCTGGGTCTCAGCTCTCCAATGACTCTTGGACCACTCCCAGGTATGCATACTGGCCTCATGCTATTGCTTCTTACTGTAGTTATAACCAAGAAAAAAAAATGTTTCAGTAAGATAATAAATGGGTACTTCTTTGCAAGATCATCCATACTCTTTGCAGGATGGGGGTTTTCTTATGGCAGTGAATTAAATTTGTGCAAGAGATAATTTTCAAACATTTCAGCATAACTACGCCAAGGGAGGGGCAGCACTGCAGTGGGAATAAAAAACAATAAGAGACTAAAAGAGGCTGCTCAATCAGCACCTTCCTCCATATTATTTCTTGCAAATTACTCATTTCCTGGTCCAAACTCATTTTGCAGACTCCCATAACTGTAAAATCACATCAGTTTATGCTACCAGTTTACAAAAGTAGAGTTTATACCTCTGAGCCTGGTCCAAGTGACCTAACACATTGGTTTATCTGAGTCTGCATTGCCTTGTGCAAAAAAATGAAACCAACAGGAGCCAAAAACCCCATATTGCAGCTACCTGATCTTTGCGAAAATTAAAAGCAGTAGTTTGGAGCTACTTGCATATACAAAAGAGGGGTTTTTTGCAAAATCTGTACACAACTCCATCAACATGCAACACAGCAAGACTGAACAGCCAAGTACTAGAGGCGTCAGCACAATCACTATCACAGTGAGCCCCCTCCGGGGACTTAGGCCAGCAACTCACAACTTTTAAGTCCAGTCATGACCAGCAATAACATGGCTTACACTCAGTTAAAACCAACGGGCCTTATCTGGGTAGTTTCAATTCTCATCAGCTAACTCTGCCTTCCTACACTTACCCTTCCATAAATCTGTATTTAAATAAATGCTGGTCTTCTATAATAAAGTATAATGATCTAGTAAGAATCTCAACTCCATGTGTTAGGGATGAGGAAAAGAAAAGAAAATGTTTTGGAGAATATTGTATTAAATATCACAAAGCAATCAATGACACATAGCCAGATAAACAGTAGCTTCATGCAAATACTATTTTGATAATCTCAGCTCTGAACTTGCCTTTAAAAAAAGTGCTGGGGCTTGCATAGCTATTCATCCAATCTTTGGACTGATTTAGGAAACAGATAAATGTTTGGAGCAAAACTCTTGCCATTCTACAGGACAGTTTTCAACCATGTGCAACACCCAAAATGAAAAAGCATGATGGTTCAAGTGGCCACTTCACTGTAAAGCTGGTTTTTTTATTGGAAAGCATCAGCTTGTAGGACTGGAATGTCTAAGACAGAATGCACATTTTCCTCAAGAGTGACATTTGCCCACAGGCTAAGAGGTGGTCTTGAAAATGGAAGACGTTTACACCAGCTGCTTACACAAGGCTGGTTAATGTCTCTTAAAACAGAATACACAGATGTTCCTCAACGGATTTTCAGGAAGGTTTTACACATTAAAAGTGATTCCATGGTTATGACTATGTGGGTCTGTAAACATAATCTGCCTTTGAATCAGGTGTAGAGCAGAGCAATAGAGCCTATTACAGAGATCTTGCTGACCTGTAGCTTTAGGAGTGAACCAGTGGCAAACTGTGAGTGTGAGCTGTTCTTTGATTTTTGTTTGTACACTGCAAACAATGCCTGTAAGAGACAGAGGAGATGCAGAAACGCTATGGAACCAAAGGCTAACACACTGGGTTAATCCAAAACAGACCATTTGGTTACTTGAGGTTTTTGTTTTCAAGGAATTAACCTCATACAAATCTTTCTCCAGCATTAAGGAGAGCTTTTCTGCAGTTTGTTTCATTCACAAAAATTTCTTTTCTAGAGAAGAGAAACTTAATTTTTGCAAGATATATTTAGGTACCTATTCTTAGCCCATATTATCCATTGCAGGTTAAACTTAATATTTTGGAGTATTAAGTAAAACTTCATATTTCAAATAAAGTAAACCCTGTAGAGATAATTTGTGTTAAGAAATAATCTTGAAGGTCAATGAATTAAATTTTTCTTTGCCAATCTGCAAAGTGATTTTTTTTTTCCACACAAGGAAAAGAGGAACCAATGCAAGCATAATGGCCAGAAAATATATATTTGCAGCCATTCCTACAGTTTTGTAACAAATGGGAAGGTTTCATTAACTTTTAATAACACCTTGCTTTCCTCATTAATTTTTTCCCCAAACACTTGTTCGAAACTAACACATTGCTGCCTTCAGCTTTCACTATGTAAGCTCACAAACAAGCTACAAGGGTTTTTGTGTGCACAGTTATGGTCCATCATTATTAAATGTCTCTTGTTGGACAGAAAAGGTGCTTCATCACAAACAGCCATTCATCAGCGCTTGCCAAGCCGGCTCACATCTGACCTCTGCAGCAATAACACCGCATCAAGTAGGCCAACTACCCAGTTTAGCAGCAGAGCAGGGAGCAAGAGCCAGCCTCAAGATTAAGTGCACTGTTTCAGGTTTCCATTCCCAGGAGCTAGGCGGGCTCATGTTGTATTGATTGCGAAAGTTTACCAGTAAGTATCACAAACAACAATAGCCAGGTCAATGATCGGTGATGCCTGAATAGGAATCCCCCCGGAGAGCGCTGCGCTCCGGGCCCGGGAATCGCGATCATGATGGCTGAGTGCAGGTTGAATAAGGTTTATGGGGAAGGGAAGAGTGAGAGCCTGCAGCATGAAATGACATTTAAGAAAGTTACACATGGGACCAGAATGAGAGACAATAATGCAATTATATTTTTCTGAGTTTCCAACTGCAGCAAAACCCTGTCATCTCTCAATGTTTGTGCTCAGCCAGCCCCATGCTCGCTGCATTGAATAGCTTCAGGTTCTCAGGAACAGTAGAAGAATGCACAAATGCAGGTGTTAGTGAGTATAAACTATAGAGAGCAAAGCCAAAATAAAACTCCAGTCATCTGTCTCTTCTACCAGCCACACAGGTTTGGCATGAGGATTTAAAGAACCATCAATTTATAAAATCTCTGAGTTTGTTTTGAAGACGGAAAACCCCACAGACTGTTCAAAACTCTGGCCAAACTTCTGAAATATTTGTTCTGATGCTATGATTAAATGGAATCCTGTATTTAAATCACACTATGACTTAGAGGAGCAGGGAGAGTTGGACTTGATGATCCTTTTGGGTCCCTTCCAACTCAAGATATTATATCGTTCTATGATTATATCAAAATTAACATCCCAACTGATTAGCTATCTTCCAATGTGTAACCATATCCCATAGCCATAACTGAAAATTCATTTCTGAATTTTTACTGTGTATTATACTTAATGTCTATCTAAAAGCTCATAAAGTATGGAAGTTATACCAAGATCTTACTTATTGATATTAATGAAACATTTTAGAATGAGAATTTTTTCAAAAGCATTTTAACTAAAACCAAAACTCGCTATGATGTTGTATGATCTCCAGAAATTCCAAAGTCTATCTAGGACTCCAGCAGTTCTAAATCTAGGTTTTAATTATCTTGCTTAGAGTTTAATTTGCCCTTAAGGTACTTTGCCTAAATGGATTTCAAACATGAAAAATAAAGGACAGTAAGACTGGAGTTAAATTGTTGCATGTAATATATTTTAGCTATAGTTTCCAATCTTTTAATTATTGAAGATACTAAGGCCATGTATTAAAGGGGTTAAGCTAGAGTATATTTTTTCTTTTACCTGAAAATGAAGACAAAATAATTGTCCATGTGTAATTACAGGAAGAAATAAATATAAGCTGAGGAAAGCTACTCCTTTTTATCTTTATATAATAATCTTTTTGTCCAAAAATATTTCAGTACTATGTAAACAAATGTCATTTATCAGATTCCAGCACAGTATCCATAATGATACTTTCATTGTTCAGAAAAATAATATTAGGGTCACTGCAAGTCTATGAGATTACTGAAAGAGTCAATATATTTAATACAATTATCTTTAACAACTTCTGTAACTTAAATATCCATTCCAAGTTTTGATTTGAAGACCATATATTTTTACTATACTGATCCAATGGTGTTTAATTGAATGAGGGGAAAAACCAGTATGGATTTTATGTTTTCTTCTATGAGTATTTGGAGGGGTTCTAAAAGATAAGTTAGGTGCACGAAACAAAGAAAATACATTATTATGTCTTGCTGAAATAAAAAAATAAAAACTAAAGGTATTTCTGTTTTTCTTTAAAAGATAAACATATGGGTAAAAATATCCCTGATAGCTCAATATATTCTGATAATGTAAGGATTTGGTTACAAGTTTACCAATTAATTATGTTATTTGACACTTGGGATCAGTTGAAATGTGGCTGATGTGATTAAACACTGCTTTTATCTGTTCTATGGAGACATCTATACTAAAGTGATACATAAATTTGCTAACAAGAGAAAAAGCAAAAATGCGAAAATAACTGTTAGGCTTTAGACAACAAAACATGCAGCCCATCTCATCTATATCCTTGCAATTAACAGGAAAGAGTTAAGAAAGAAGTCTCACTCCATAATCAGCAGAACATTGTTTCAGCTCTATTGGTAGAAGTGCTCTGCAAGCACATTATAACCCACAGGTTTCCATTAGGACAGCGCACAGCACTGGTAGTTTATGAGTAACACAGATCCTGCAACTCCAACAGGAGAATAACATAACAGCCTGGACAAAATTCACAGAAATGTGTTTGTTTTTTTAAGAGCCACTGGCTACAGGTGTTTCTTCACAAGTAACCCCTCAAACATATGCTGTAGCAGCAGTGGAGGGCTGTGGGTATGAAACTGCTATTTGCATCATCTTTCCACCTACCTGACACTCAAAGTTTTCGGATGGGCTTGTCCTTTACTAGGTAATACCATAAAATCCCATCGCTAATGCTGACCAAAGGCAGTAGGATCCTGGAGTGTGGAAATGTTACTTCCTCATCATTCTTTCTGCTTACAGGTAACAACCATAAAGCTCCTTCCTCTAAGCTCAGTGTTGTTACCTGACAAAAGTAATTAAATAAAGAGAAGAATTTGTGCCCGGCTGCAGCAGCTAACTAGTCTTGACAGGGTTTGCATGTGACAGCACCAAAGCAACACTTGGTGCCACTGGACCGTAGGCAGAATGTAAAAGCTGGGGTGGGGGGGGAGGCGAGAACAATAACAAATAAATAAAAAGAGTTTTTTGCATTTTAACTACTCAGGATAAAATAAAGACTCTTTGTCATAGTCAGTTTATCACATTAAGCCTGAACTAATATTTTCTAATCATAGTGACCTCATCCTGCCAGAATGTACCAGCCCCTAATCCTTGCTGTAATGTTTTCTCATTAGCTGCTCAGCATTGGCCACACTGGTTGTAGCAGCTAAGCACTGCCTCAGGCACCACTGGAATTAATTACCAGAAGAAACACTGCTGTTTTGAATTGTCATCTTGAATTTATCACTTGCCACTTAATGTAACTCATCTGACCTAATGCCTTCTCCGTGTCTCCAGAGGCTCTGGCATCAGCCCGAGGTGGGCACTGGTGGGGTGCTGCAGGTCCCCACCTGCCCGGGCAGCCCGGCAGGCAGCTGCTCCCGGCCTGGCTACAATCCTGCCCTGCAGGCAGAGCAACCTAACGATGCCCCCAGCAAATTGCAGATTACCCATACCTCACGCTGCATCTGAACCCAAGTAAGACTCACTGGGAGCTGGAGCTGTTCCACATAACAGGCGCTGCTTGGAGACGGCCATCTCATTTGGCTGGATGGGGAGACACCAACCATTTGTTTCACTCATGTTACATTTTCAAAAAATAATGAAAGTGGCTATTCACACACAGATGAATAAATGGCTGCAGGGGACCTCACAGAAATAGACCAGTGGCATTTTCTCCCAAATCATGAAGAAATTGCTCATTAAACCAGAATGCAAGTCAGTAGTATAATACAGGTACGAACTGCCTCTACATCCCTCCCCCACATACATTTTCCATTTGTGTCAAGATGAAGGATCTTCCTAGGGTTTGTATCTTTAAAGTCCATAATGAATGCATTCTTTTGCTTAAGGCAAAAATATTTTTTCCAGTATAAAATACAAGTTTTTCTATGCACACACTCTCATCACCAAGCCTAAATTTTATGTGTGAAAGTAAAATTTACTTGCCATTACAACTGAGTCATTTCACATCTTTCTGACAAAAAAAAAAAAAAAAAGAAGGAATAGCCAGAGCACCTACATTTCTGCTCAAATCTGTGTATTTGCAAGCTCCATTAAAGTGCTTAATTCCACAAGAGATGTAATTTTATTGTTGTTGAAAACAGGGATGACTCAGTGTAATAAGCCAAAAATATCCTACAGATAACATAAATATTATAAAAATTGCCTTTTAGTAGGCTTCTAACAATAAAAATTCTGAACACGTTTCTTAGGCAAAAAGATTTCCTCTTGTTACCACACTGTATACTCATCACAGTAAACTTAGAGAGATGTATAATGTGATATAAACATTAATAGTTCCACAATTGTGTTTTAGAAAGACTATTTATAGAGAAAATACAAAATGTTTCCCAAAAGTATACTTAGACGTAAGCCACCATAATCTTCTTGCTCATGCAGCAGGAAATCTAATACACCAGCTCAATAAACCTGTAGGAAACAAAGGTTTTATGTAGCATTAAGAGTCACAATATTAAAATACCACATATTATATTCAAATACTCTTACTACACTCATTTTAAGAGCCAAGAAAATTAAGTGCCAGTTTGAGAATAATAATATCATAACATGCAGAAAGAGGCTAGAGAAGTACAAAACTAAGAGGACCCCTCATGATATCTTTGATGCTTGGGTCAGATCCAAACATTTGATAGTATTGATGTTTTGGGTTATCACCTGAAAATACTGCCCCAACATAGCAGTATTCCCCAGAATCTGCTGAAAAATGCAAATTCTCATCAGTTGACTCAATGATGTTATTTCAAAATGTATACTCTTACCCTTTTTTATTATTAAGAACAATAAAGTAATCATTATCATTGATATGTCAGTCAAAATCCAGATTTAAGTACAAGTGCATGATATACATATATGGGTTTGTGAGATTACATTGAAATAGGGTATACAGATCATTGACCGTGGGATAATCTAGACAATTGATAAAAATAATTGTCATTTAGTCATTGAGTCTTTTTGCCAAAAAATGAAGGTGTTTAAGTGTCTATTGCCTATACTATTTATTTTATCTTACCTGGTAACTACTCAGAATTTTTAGCATAGGTAATGTTTGTAGGATTCATCTCTTGAATGCATAGCTCTAGAACTAAAGAAAAGAACAAGAACTGCAAATCTCAGTTTCCCATTCCCAGATACCAAGGTCTTTGCTTCACTTCCAGTTATCAGTAAAAGGTGTAATATGTCAACATCTTTTTTTTAATACCTCAGAAAGTCTAACATGGCTTTTGTATTTGTTTATAAGTTCATGACTGGATACCTGGTTAGGTAGGTTTGAAGAAAGAAGTTGGATGGAGAAGAAATAAAGTTTTCTAGCCAGTTGTACTTTTTAAATGCTTACTGGAAGGACAGAGCTTGGGAATGTTTTGGTGAAATGGATTAATAAATGAAGGACAAGTTCATGATCAAGATACATTTATCATATAACTCACACTTGCATATACTGCTTATGTATCTATCTAGTTATAACAGCTTCTTCCATCCAAGCAAAAACGTAGAAAGCAATATTATTTTTAACAACTCATAAGAAGACTAAAAACCCCTATTAGACCATGAAATAAACTTTTTTTTTCTAAAAATAACACACCCAATTGTGACTTTAAGCAAAACTTAGAGAAACATATCATTGAATAATACAAGCTGCACAGTGAGAGTATAAGTATTCTGAGCTTGTGTTTGTGTCACACATCTGAAAAAATGACATTAGGTGCACATTAGTGGAACATAAGTGTTAATTTTGTCCTACTATTTAATTATAAAAATCCATATTATAAACTGGAGGAAGTACTAGTTGGCATAAAAAGATTCCCTGCAAGTCAAAATTACGTCTAAAAGAAAATTATGTATATTTGTTATTGGGAGACTGAGTTTATGCAAGCAATTGTCATGCAAGCAGAGTTGCGAGTAATAATGTGGCCTTTAATGACGGAATGATGGACCTGCCAAACACTAGCTCCTGCCATAGACTGCTTGTATTTCCCTGCACAAAGATGCCCATCTGGGAGTTATTAACATATCCTTGTCAATTCAGAACCTACTTTAACATAATCCATATTTGTTGGAGAAAGTCCAACATCAGACAGAGAACAGTGGACACGTGATCCGATGACACATTTCAAGCTGCACACATAAAGCATGCTTGGGCAGCTAAGCAATTCAGAAATGCAAATAGCAAAAACGTTTCTCTTCCTAGATAAAAAGGACAAATCCCTTTTGGCATAACATCTTATACACTTTTAATACTGAATAGAAACAACAGAGGTAGGAAAAGGACAGGTAGGTGCTTTTTCATTTCATTCCAAGCAAGCTTGGAGCCTTGCACTGAAGCTGCTGTTTTTGATGACCAATGAATGTTCTGCTGCATGGGAGCAGTGAGAAAGGATGCAAATTCTCTTATGCCAGGAGTGTCTCACTCCTGTTTATATGGTACTTACAAAAGTGAGCATTGTTTATTTAAAAGGACCAAAACTCAGCATCAAGGAGGCCCTTCATTAGAAAATTAGTTGGTGCTACAAGACAGTCTATTCTTGGAAGTTTTTTCGTGGAATTAGGTTTTCATTATTCTTTATCATTTTGGACGATTCCCTATTCATAAAGTTTTCTGAAGTTTGGAATTTTATTTTAAAGTGTACACTGGTATTTCTGAAGCCCCACTACATTATCTGCAAAAATCCTCGAAACCTGCACGCAGATGAGATACTGTGAGAGTGCCAGCACTCACAGAGGGCTTGGCACAGCACTCAGATGTACAGTACTCCAGGATGTTGACAGCTAAAAACTAAGCCCCTTCTTAAACTCTAAACTTAATGGGAAGTGTTGTTTAGTGACTTCAGTTTCTGACTGGATAAAACCCCAGAAACCTTTTTCCCTTCTTTTTTCATCCAGTCGTACTCCATTTTCTCATTTTTGGTGTTCAAACTAATATTGCTTATGACCTCCAAAGACCTTCAGGGAGATGATACTTCTCCCATCACCCAGATGTTATGGATTGATTCCAATACATGCCTGTAAGTTACAAAAGGCTAGTGTAAACAATAGCTTCCCATTAAACTTCAGTTAAACATTAAGACTGCTGTCTAAAGATCATAGCTAAAGATAACTGAAGTGTTACTATATTCCTTTGTGTAGTTCAGTCATGACCCTAATTAATGTGTCTATTTTAGACATGTATTTCTTTAAGTAATGGGTGGTTTGTTTGGACAATTAGGCAGAGTTGACAAGGAAATTTTCCATCAAACTGAGTCATAAAAAGTACATTATTCAGCATTATTATGAGTAAAACACTATTTATTACCTGAACTTTACAATACACCATTATCAATCATTACCTGTCATTAAGGTATGTTAACATGAGATCAAAGAGACAAAGTCAACTTAAACAAACAGAGGTGCAGAGAGGGCTTTTAGACTTGCTTACTTAAATTGAAATAAGTGTAGCTGAGTCCATTGATTAGCTAGAATTTCCTTTCAACTGAAGATGCAAATCAGCTAATCACTGCAATCTCAAAGCAGCCTTATTCCTTGACACACATCACAGCTGTGCTCCTTCCAAGAGGGAAGTGGCTAGATAAACCCACAGATATATGGGAAAATACCATAGGGTTTTCTGGATGCAAGCTTAGATTCACTCTCACATTAACTCTCACCTAAAATATTATTTGATCATTCATTTAAAATAATCAACAGAAAGAATCCAAAACAGAGGGAAGTTCTTGGTTTTAAGGGATTAATGTCTTTAAAAAAAACCCAAAGTGCTGATTCAGCAAACTATTCCAGCCCCTAAGCCAAGCGTTTCAGGTAGCTGTGTTCACAGCAGCATCACCCCAGTGTTTGAGTTACAGAACAGGATTCCCTTTGTCCTAAGTGCCATGTAATGCTCTCAAACACAAACACTCAGGCCCACTTTGTGTTATATAAAGTTCTACAGAGAGGTCTCCCATCACATTCTGTGCCACTGACCTCAACAATCATCATGAAAACTGGGAAGTGATCCCTGAAAGCACAGCCCTTTTGCAGCACTGAATAATACTGTTTTATAAGCAACATTATAGTCAAACAGTTCCATTATTTCCTTGGAGCTTGCACAAGATGTAAACTGTTGGGCAAGTTTTTCCCTCAAAATAAAAGATTTTACAATTATGAGTAGGTTTGGATTTTTTCCAGCTATGCTATTTAACGGTCTTACTGTAGTCTGCAATTTTATTCTGTCCTGCAAGATTCAATCAATGTTTCAGAGAGCAAAGAAGGACAAAACTAGAAGTCTCATACTATCTCTGATCAACCCTGTGCCAAATCTTTCTGAAATTTCTGACTCATTTGGATTCCTACTTTCTCAATATACAGTTAATCATCTCTTCTCTTTTCCAAATAACATTATAAGTCACAGACACACATCAAACCTCAATTCCATGGAAATGTTTCCCTTAAAAAGAAGTTCCATATCAAAGGGAACTATAACATGCTCTCATTTCTTCTATTGATCACAGCTTCTGTACTATGACAAAATCAAACATTTACTGTAGCACAGGCCAGTCTGCAAGCTCAAAATTTCTAACCATAGCTTCATTCTATATTATACAAATATGCAATACATAATAAATTGTGGGAGGTTGATTTAGTAGAGTGTGGTAGTCCTCAAGTTTTCAACAATAATTACCTAGGGTTTTCTGTCCTTATTAGGAACCAAAACATCAGTCAGCAGTGTTCCCTTATCAGACATGTTTTAAGATTTGATAGATTACTGGAAATAAGCTAGATAATTGTGATATGTCTTGTTACTCCTCTCTTTTTAAGCTTATTTTAACACCCAGTAAGCTCGATAGCCTTATTTACACAACAAAACCTTTAACTTTGCACAAATATCTACTGACCATTCACTAACTTTAATCCTGGTCATCTAGGTAAGAGGGAAGAGTCATTAATAAAGTATTAGCTCAGTTACCACATAGATTTCATCTGAACACTGCTCAAGGCTCTTTCATTTTTCAGTTCTGAACCATATGAACTGTTTATTACTGCTTAGACAACAATCCCTCAGGTAAATGAGAGTTTCAAAAGTTAATACCTGCACAACACTGTCTATAAGTAAAAGGCTTTCTTTATATCTAGCTGAGAGGTACCACACCTATGATGTTCACATTTCCACTAAATGACACATGATACAAAGAAAAAGATCACACAAACAACCCTCCGAAAGAGAAGGCAACATCTCACTAAATCTGCTTTACTCATGCGTAAAGGAAGGTGTCATAGAAACATTTAGGTTGGAGCAGACCTTTAAGATCACCAGGTCCAACTATTAATGCAGCACTGCCAAGTCCACCACTAAAACCACATCCCTAAGTGCCACATCTATACTCCTTTTAAATACCTCAAGGGCTGGTGACTCCACCACTTCCCTGGGCAGGCTGTTCCAATGTTTGACAACCTCTTCAGTGAACAAATTTTCCGATCTAAACCTCCCCGGCACAACTTGAGGCCATTTCCTCATGTTAACATTTGTTGGCTACTTGCAGTATTAAAAAAAAAAAAAAAAAAAAAAATTCTAGATTTGTAATGGTGTTTGACTAATTAGGACTTAAAGTGACAAAAACCCCTGACAAATCTAGAAAGTATGCTGCATAATGTTAACGTTCTATATATATGGAAGCGGTCAAAAACATGACTGACTGTAAACACAAGTGTGCATTATAGATGAAAAAGATAAGGAATAGTCTGTGTATGTAAATAATACCTACTCTATTTTGAAATACAAGACATGTCTAGTAATTTTTGAACCATTCGCCAGCTATTGAAATGGAGGTACCTTTAAAGCATAAAACATTATGCCTTTGATGCTATAAAGTCACTAGTGCACCCACATTGACAGAAATGAGATATAACACTACATAAACCCAAATATGAAACAGGAACTCACAGGAAATAGATTTTAAAAAAGAGTACATAGCCCAAATTTGTAAAAAACAAATAATGCTTTGGGGCCAATTTGAAACCTTTCCAATGCAAAGAGAACAGGTGGTAGGGCTGAGAACTTCAGAAAGGAGTAAGCACCATGAGGTAGAAAAAATTGCAAGAGAAAACATTAGTTGCATCTCATACTTTTCCAGTTAAATATGATAATTTTGTAAATTTTTTTTTTACTATCAAGGTGCTCCATTCAGGCAGCTTTAACATTTTATAAATATTCTGAGAAAACAGATCGTACGAGCATCAGAACGCTTGTTGTTGTGATGGAGCTAATCCTGTTTTCAGAAAAACCAACAATTCTCCCACACTCCACTTTTAGAAACCATTTCACTGAAAACAACACAAAAACAGAGCATTCTCTCTTCTTTCTCCTCTCTTTTTTTTTGGTGTAGCTGTTATGTTGCTTTACTCAACCGGGCTACTACATTCCATATAGCTACATGATTTTACCTTTTACTGCTCATTTTTAATTGCATATCATTGCTACCTTTCATGTAAAGAGACAGGGCTCTGCCATTCTTACTAATTATCCAAATCACTAGTCACTGTTTGCATGTGTGTGGCCTTGCCTAAAGCTTTTAACCACTAGTTATGTCACTAAATCAAAGCAAGTTGGAAGTGTCTCTGCTGTAGTGACAAACTAATAAAGGTTGCATGACATTCTTTTTAAGCCTTTTGGAAGTATTCTTTCTAGTATTACACCACTCAAATACAATGAATAATTTGGTGGAGGCAGGAAGACAGGGAGGGCTGAAAGGTTATCTCATGCAGTGGATTAGTGCACTGCTATCCCACTGAACTGCAGCCACAACAGCACTGCAGCCCTAACCACATTGATTCAGTCTTAAACACGTTTGGTGACAAAACCCACCACAATGAGAGCACAACCTTAACTCTTACCTCAGGATAGCTCCAGATTCAACATTTGTGTTTAAGAACACTTTGGAAAAGGTCTTTTTCTTCATCTTACTCACATTGACCATGGTCTGCCTCTTTCCTCACAGTGGATTTCAACTCTGACTTTTAGGTTTTTTAGTGTTAACTAACAATACCACATTTACTAAATGAAGTAATAAGATCCAAAATTGAGAAAAAGCTAACATCTTGCTCGTTGTTAAGCCATAGTGGCTGTGAGTGTGGGCACATGTGCACTTTTGCCATGTCCTGCTCTTGGACAGGATGATAGCAATGCAGCCAATGTATCATGGCAATGCAGCCATCACACCTTGTTCTTCTGAGTGATTACACCTTGCCCTGTCTCTCACATATACATCCACTTCCTCTGTGTAATACTTCATCCTTTATTTTCCACTCTAAAGCCATCAAAATAAGAAGTAACAGAGGAGCTGTACATGTCAAAACTTTCCCCTTAGCTTTCTGAACTGCAATTACATGTGAAGTAGGGCTGGAAGTAATTTTTTTTTGAGCTTTCAGATTTTCTCAAGCACTTTTCCCAAAAAGTGGGAATAAAGGAATAAAAAGTACTTCACCGCACCATGAGAGAAGGAAAAGGAAAAAGAATCTCCCACTAGATCGAGGGGGCTCACGTAGCAATAAGCTGATATGTGAGGGATGTTTGCACCCATTTCTAACTCTTCTGTTTCCCTTTTCGTAAATCAGTCCCTGAAGTAAGAATAAAAGGCAGGTTATTCCACTCCATTCTGTAGTCCCCCTAAATCTTTAACACAAGATGACTC
This sequence comes from Myiozetetes cayanensis, assembly GCF_022539395.1. Taxonomy (NCBI): domain Eukaryota; kingdom Metazoa; phylum Chordata; class Aves; order Passeriformes; family Tyrannidae; genus Myiozetetes; species Myiozetetes cayanensis. The sequence continues at coordinate 16,478,290 of NW_026088185.1, read as the reverse complement.
CTCTGTAGCATTGCAGGCAGAGATGCTCATTCAGAAAGAGACACTTGGCTGGAATTGCAATGGCAGAAACAGCAATTTTCGCTTTACAACCCTGACCTAAGCCCACATGGTCCAGACTAGCATGCACACACGGGCCATTTGATAAGTCTGCCTGTGTCCATTGTGACAATGTTTTCCACCCTCAGCCCTGCAAACCTTGCCCACAGAAGAGTTCAGGCAGACCACTGTGCTTCTACAGAGTATTTAAGCATTTATGAATCTGCTTTTGGCCTTCACGAGAATTTGTTAAAAGAAAAAAAAAAATCTTTGATTAGTGCTAAGTGAAACAATTACAGAAATTTCCATTCAGAACAAAATTAAATTCATTTGATTAGTTCACATTTTCCTATTTTCCTCTAGTTCTTTGAAAAACATCAGTTAGTAATTTTACATCCTAGGAGGAAAACATTAAATACTTATAATACCACTCTTGAAGTGAAAATACTTGGGTTTTATGATGTCTTTCCAGAGATAGATATTTAATACTCTACAGATAGGTTAATTTAGCATAAAATAGTATAAGATCTTCCTTATTTCTGTTCATTCATTTTCAAATTATAATACCAGGCCATGAGCAAGTCACATATCACATGGCAGTTATCATGCTCAGATTTCCCGATTCACTAAGAAATGCAGAAACTTTCTAGCTCCCATTAACACCAGTTAGCCACCTCTGCATTTTCACACTCAGAGAAGAAACTTTATACAGTGAAAACCAGAACAACCACCAGTTACGATGCTCTGAACCACCATGACCTGGAATTTGTTCAGGTCACCACAATCTCATGGTCAAGTACATGATCTGTTTTGTGATTTTGCTAGCATTACGTTTGTCCAAATGAGTCTTATTAATTTGGTTTTTTGGCCAAAGGTTTTGACAGAATTCAGAGGAAGTTGACTCTGAATCAGGAATAATTTTTCAGAGCAGCTTGCCTACACTTCATGGTTAAGAGTGCCAGCAAAAGCATGCTGGGAGCCTCTCTAAAGGGGAAACACAGTGTCTCCAAACATCTCATGGCTCATGAGGGCAGCAAGGGCTTTGCTCCAGTCAAGCAGATGGTGGACTTGTCAGGGCTGGGCTCAACCACTGCTTACTCTGATAGAGCTCTTTTGAAGCAGAACACAATCTTCAGTTACTATGAACATCAATCAGCTTCATGCGACCACATATTCCTCTTTCAAAAGGATTAACACAGGGCAAATCTGCAGTAAATGCACTAAAATAAGTCTGCAGCAGCTCTAAAGTTAGTAGGAATTGTGTGCTTCTTCTCTCATGGCAGGTCACCCACAAGACTGAGCAGGTCTAAATCCTAATCTATTTTGCAATGAAAGTATTGTGTGAAGCATGTGGATTTAGCCTCAGGGTAGACTGGTGAAAAAACCAAACAAAAAATAGGTCACTACCCCATTAATCCTTATTACAGATGTTACCAAGAAGAAAACAATTCTCTGTAATTTTCATTTCTCTGTTATCCCTTGCCCTTGGGTCAACTTAGTTTTGACTTTCAGCAACTGGGGTGTTCACTGAGGAATAAAAAGTTATACAATTGACCCAATCTTCTGTTAGACTAATGAAAAAATCATGTTGTGTTTTCAGCGGGTTTTTTTGTTAAATCACAGCCCTTGCTATTCACCGACAATCAAGTGCTGAAGAACCAATAAATTATTTCCAAAAGGAAATGTAAACAACTTTCTCTGAGGAAGGACTGCATACAGTAGGCTGGAACCTCCTTCAAGTTAATTGCAACACAGTTCACTAATGAAACTTTCCATCTATTAAATCTTAACAGGCATAACTATAAAAATGGCGCCAAGCTCTCTCTCCTGCCTAGGAATGCTCCAGACAGCATCTGCAGGGACTTTCACACTTATTGTCTTTGCAGGGATTAGCAATTATCCCTAAGTAGCAATGGCAACATAGAGCTAATTTCACACCACTTACACAGATTTCAAATTAATTTGTATACTGAAGCGGCTGTAGGAAAGATTATAGCAATGCTACCTGTTCTTGCCAAGTAGTGTGCAGCAGATCTGACACAAAACGCTCTGAAGTTGATAGGAATCATCTTCCTTTGCTTTCACCGAGTTCAAGATCAGGGTCATGATGGGCAAGGGCATAACCAGTGCTTCAGCCAAGACCTATGCTTGCCTTAGAGGCAAAAACTTAAATTCCAGCCCTCATAGCTATTGAAAAGAGAACATGAAGTACATCTCTCCTGACACACAGCATGCTGGAGGGACTATCTCTTCTTGTTTGTAGAACATCTCCTTTGCTTCTGTAGAATTTCTCAATCCACTACTGTTCCTAATCTTACATTTAATTTCCTCTCACCTATACTTTTAGCTGTTGAGACTAAAAAAAACCTGACACCTGTGTTTCTCATCTGCAAGATTTATCAAAGGTCTTCTGCTGGCTCCCATCAATACACTTCTAAGCCTTGCTTTTCTGCCACCTCCTCTGTGTTTTTGATTGCCCTTTGCTCATTATCTTTGTCTACAAAACAGCATTAAGAGTGACCCAAAACATGTGAGTTCATTCATTCCTGAATAATTTAGTGACTACTTTCTAAAAGAGTAAAAAAATTCTGTGTGTCCTGGTTGACTTGCTATCCAGAGAGGAAAAACATCCTTTTGCTCTTTTCCTCTGTTCAGTGACACTACTGAAAAAGAAACAATAATTGTAAGTCAGGCAGGTTGCACTTTCAAGGAGAAAGCAGTAGCATTTTTGAAGGCCTGGGACTGGACACTAAATAATCATAGCTCTGCTACTTAGCTTAAGTAAGCTAGAATGTCCACACTGATATACCAGTTGAATGATCTCACTTATGATCCAATTCCATCAGGCTGAAGCTGGGAAGAAAATTTATCTCCGTTATATGCACATTTGAGTCCTTGAAACTGAAGTGTTAATTACTTGAACAAGACAAAAAAGTGCATTTTCTGCCAAGTATTTTTCCTCAATCACTTTACTGTTTCTCCTTTGAATCTTGTACTGAGTTTCTGGATTTGACTTAGGTACATGATTTCTGGATGGCCTTATCAGCTCAGCCTTTGAACATTATTTATCAGGGGTGAACATATCCCATTCACAGGTCTATCTTAATTACTTGGATACATTATTTGTTCAATTCAATATGGCTTAAAATATGCTCATGAAAACCAAAGCACTCCTCTCTCCTCTTAATTTGCCTTTTAATTCAAATGACAAACTTCTATTGTATTATATCGTGGAAGGATATTGTATGAGAACTCCATGATATTGTACAAGTTGCAGTAATACCAGCTAATTACATGTAATATGTAAACTGTAAATACAACTTCTAAATAAAAATTACAAATATATTTTTATTATCCACATGTTTTAAGTGGCAAATACCAACAAAGTGAGTGGTGCTACGTAGTACTCTGACTGAAAGAATATAGCCTGACATTCAGGAAAGAAAAAGATTTAGAAGTTTGAAACAAATATTTAATTCTCATCTTTAATTCTCCTCCAAAGCTCATCCAAATTTTAAATGTTGTCTTAACTGATTACATGTTATTAATATATTTTCTCAGGCTCAAAAGTTATTCAGAGCAAGGACATAGTACCTAAAATAAAGAATTCCTGTCTCCTCACAAAAAAAAAAGAAAAAAAAATCAATTTTTCAAGTTTATGTGAAAGGCGTTTTAAAAGCAGCTGTGAACTATTTCATTTCCTACTGAAAACAAGAAGCTGCAGCTCAATGTCAGTTTTTTGTTTAAGAGGAATGACAAATAACTTGGCTTGCAGCAACTGTTTATTGATATTAATAAAAATATTAATGCTCAGCTAGGTCTTCCCTTTGTATGAAATAATCTTAGAGTAATTTCATGGCTGCTAGGTACCATAGCTATAAAGCTGAACTGTTCTGGGAAAGGAAGCAACTGCAGAAAGGAAGGTTGGATCTAGAGAGTGGAAAAAAATACTGTACTGATTTTATTTTAGTAACAGATTCTAGCATTAGATGCCTTGAAATAGCTTTTATATTTTTACAGAGACAGAGGAAGGAAGTCAGTGTGCGTTGAACTCGTACTCCTGAGAATTTCTCTGGGAGCATTTTGCTGAACAAGTCTTGGCAACCCATCAGCATCTCAGTTCAGGGGCAAACACTGAGATGAACTAGTAAGAGTGCACTAATGAGCTCTGGATCTAGCAAACAATTTCTAGGAAAGCTATAGCGCTGTCCACACAACAGATAAACCACCTCTTGAACTCCTAGAACTGCTAACTGACCTGCATAATGCAAGTACGAGTCCTGAAGTGTTTTTCAAGGTGTTCCACCTTTAAGATGAGTCGAGGCAAGCTGTACATAAACATTATGTACTAGCATGACACTGAACTACCCATAACATTAGAGTGTTCCCTGGGCAGTACAGCTATGGTCTTGACGCAGGTTTACACAAATTTAAAGTGAATCATACTCTGCCAGGGCTCACTTCAGAAAGCCAAAATCCCTTCACTTGAAGTGGAATACAATCAAGTAACTGTAGAGTGGAACTTTTTCCTTTTCGAAGGTCAGCATCATCTTTTTGCCTTTCCACCTGAAGTTAACTGTTACTGATGAGTATCACAGACCAAGATGACTTTGCAAATATCTGGCTCAGGAGCCAAGTTGCTCTGAGAAGCAGTTCCCAAGGCATACTAAAGCATTTGGCTCCTGCTGCAACCCTTTTGTGAGAGAAACTGGGAATGAAAATAACTAAAAAAGAATTAAATGGTCTATCCTGTAGCTTTCAACTGCAACCCTATCTTCACCACTCCTATTCTTCAGACTAAGCTTTTTCATGTTGGACCTGCCTTCATTTTCTGTATTTGCTACATTTTTGGTAGTAAGTAATAAAATTTTAAAAAAGCATTCTCTCTGCAATATTTTAATCATTCTTTATCTATCCACAGGATACTATCAAGGCATTTTCAGTTGTATTTAGAATAGAGATACAAGGAAGTGAGAGGATAATTATCCAGCACAGATCTACTCTCATCCCATTAACCAATTTTGAAGTATAAACTTAAAGTAATGCTAATAAAGGTAATTCGGATGCAAGATTAACCTCATCCAAATTTCTACAGCGATGAATTTGTACCTACTATACAAATGCAAATACACCACTACAACCCCACCAGCAACCAAGTACCCTACTTGCATTTAACTTCACCTGTCTGTGGCATTTTTATTTTTGTTTAGCACCTTTTGTTTGTACTTTTGTACAGTTTCATTCTTCTGCTCCTTCAGACTCCCAGTTGTAATTTGATTGACTAGATAAAACACTAGATCAAAGCAGAGGTAATCTATACAACCAGTGGGACCATGTGAGGTCCAGGCTCATGCAACACCTGGCTCAAGAGGAAGGTTGTGGCACAATAGAAGTTAGCAACAGCAAGAGGAGGTGATGGGGCTGAAGTGGGAGGAGCAGAGCCTGCCTTGTGTGTGGTAGTTCTGGTGAGGAACAACATTCAGCCTTCCTCTCCTAGATCAATACAACCTCTTTCTCTCACATAGTGTCCACAGACAGCATTGTCACACAAGCTAGTCCCCTGTACTTGGATGATAGGCTTTCAGCTGTGACATTCAGTAAACTGAGAGTTGACTAGTGGCCAGAACCTGCACAACCTACATGCCATAAAATCAACTTGTTTGCTCCCTATACCTTCTCCAAGGATGTCTTCGTCTTTTCTCAGGAGTGTAACAATTCTCTGTACCAAAGGAACAAGGGCAATACGTACATGAAGGGAAGCAGGTGACTGACGCAAGCAGAACTTTGGAAGAGTAAAGAAGCAGTTAAGAAAAGAAAGCAAAAATAGTTTCTGGTAACCATTACCTCAAATGAAACTTCAAAACAAGCAGAGAGTTAAGAAAGACACCAAAGGAACATGGAGTCATACTTCAACGAAGAATTACTGTATTAATAAACCTCACCAAAACCTCCATACAGAATAAGCAAATGATTTTGAACCATCACAGGTATGTACTTTTTTCAACTTCTGTGCAAACTTTTCATACCAGACCCATTTAAGGTTCATTACATTCTCTGTTAAGACTTTGGTGGTGGGTCTTTGGATATCCAGAATACCTACAGGGTATCCTATCATGATGAAAATAAACGTAATATGAACAGACACTACGAGAATAACTGATAAAAGAAAACATCACCATGTTCACACAGACAGGTAGCCTACAGCTGGGCACTTGTTACTTCGATGCTTGTGTGCCAAAGAGAAAAGGAAATAGTTTTTCTTAACCAAGGCTTGAATAAGTACTTAAAACTTCAACTTTTCCTTGTTATCTCTGTTAGAGTCCATACAATTATATGTACACTTCTTTTTGTTACATTTCATGACAGCTCCCCAGAATCTATGAATAACAGTGTGGTAAAATTTGAAAAAGGATGTGCATATGTTTAAGGAAAATGAAAAATAGGATAAGACTGTGGTGTTCAACCTTTACTATGCTGCATGATGGATGTAGAGCAGCTCTGCAAGAATTTATGAATACTACATGTTGACCTGGTTATTGAAATGCTTATTGTTTGACTATATTGACTTAAATCAACAATACTATTGGGAAAATAGTGAGAAATCACTCAAAACAAGGTACCCCAATATAGCTTCTTAGAGCTAGTTAAGAAAAAATTTCCCGACGTGTTTCCTATGAAATATCTGCCTCCTGGACAGGGCAAGGGTTTAAGTCTTTTTTGCCAAGTGAAGCAGTGGCTGGAAGCAGAAAAAGGAACACTCATTTTCTGTATAGATAGGAACCCAAGAGGGAGTTGTTCACACAAGGGACATCTGCCAAAGCGTTTAGGTTTGTCACGCTTTGTTTGAGCCTAGAGATTGATAAATTTATAGGCAAGGCTGAGAGACAGGTACCATTTCAAAGTTATAGTTTTTTCCCCCTCAAATTTTTAATTTATGAAGTTAAATAAAAATAAAAATACTTGGGCATTGCCAGTATTTTATTAGAACATATACCCAAGTATGATTGTGAACCCAGGTCAGTGCCCTGACCCACTGCACTGTTCTCAGAATTTATTTTTGCCACATTACATGAAAACAAAACATCTGCCAGTTATTCACATTAAAACAGAACTTGGAGCTACAGCTAACATGGTTTAAAATAAAACCCTACATTTTTAGTTGTTTTTTCTTGATTATTTTGCTTCACAAAAAGCCCAGTTATTTTAGTAAAAGAAAAAAATATTTAGTGTCAATAGTTTTGTTAAATGCAAGTTTTGAGGATTACTTCTGTAATACATTGCAGAAAATAAGACTTCAAATTCGTATTGGAAATAAATTACAAGTATTTGATTAGAAGGATGCAGCATACTTGAGCATAGAATTAAGAAAATTGTTACCAAATTTTGTATTCTAATTATTTTGAAAATATACCAAGTTCTTTTTTCCAGATACTCATAATTTTAATCAGACCTTTGCTATCTGTGTGCTGCTCACTTCTAGAAATCATAGCAGTTTCATTGGAATAAAAAAAAAAAAATTTTGTCAGGAATTATTTGGGCATAATCTCTCTGTATACAATAAGTTTTCATTCAAAAAAAACCCTCCACATGCATTTAGCACACATTCATTTGCCAAAAATAGAGAAGGAGCATATGAGAACTAGAACTTCTATCAATACAATTGTCAAAACTTCTAATGCAGTCACCAAAAGATATACATACTAGGTATAGACTCCCATTCAAATGACAAAACCAATACAGTACTCAGACATAGTCCCAGTGCTGACAGACAGAACTAGATAGACACATGTTGGAAAGCTGTGGCTGCTGATACCTTGCTTGCCCATTCCAGCCAAAGCCACCGGAGAGCATCAGGGATGGGTAGGCTGAGAGGTCTGGATACAGACCTGCAGAGGGCATTTCTAGGAGAACAAGTTGTGCTATTTAATAGTTTTCTGGGTAATTTATATTCAGCAACTCAAGAAAGTCCTATCATATCTGGCCAATCTCACTATCACCCCAATCATTTGCTGATTTCACCTCCTACTAAAAGCAGGAAGAGCAACATAACAAGCAATAATGGTTGATCATTACTGCTTAAGCAGTTTCTGGGCTAAGATACCAAAGGTCTCACATTATTCATCGGTTTATGAGGAAGTGCATGCGGTGGAATTGCATTTTCTATAGCCTCATGACACATTTCCATCCTTGTTCTATCCTGTTCAAGAAGTATCATTCAATTCCACAATGCATCAGATGTAGGGTTGAAGAAATGTATTTATTATTCACATTTGCTTTTTTACTGCCTGAATTAATTGAGCGTCTTTTTGGATGACAACTCAGTCAATTATCCACAAGAAGCCACCTTTGCTATCTGTTTTTCTTCTGAATGGCTGCATTGCCCTCTGCAAAGGGCTGCACCTTGAAACCAGTCTGGGTGCAAAGCTGCAGCAGACTCAGCAATTTGTGAACGAAGCGAGGCACTTTGTCAAGAGCAGATGACAGGAGATCTCTAAAATTGGTGTGGGTAACACTGAGAGACTTGAGGACCCAGCTACGAGCCCTAAGCACCACAGAAGGTCTCCAGCTGGCTGAGCAAAGGGGCTCACCACCCTCCTGTGCGACACTTCCAGGAGAGGCACTCAGTGTGGAAAGATTCAGATGGCCATTTGCAAGGTGTTGTTTGTGGGGCCTGGGAAAGTCTGGTACTTGTTCTCTCACACTCAGCCCCAAACAGCCAAATCTCATGCCTCCCCAGACATTCTGCAAAAGCTGTACATTTAATAGGGCTTGCAAAAGACTAAGGGTTTGCTTCTCAAATAAAGAAGGGATGAAAGGAACTTTCCTGGGGTTGTGCTGGCTCAATTCCTGTTTGATTGACTGCTCATGCTGTTGCGATGGTGGTTATTAGAGCTGGTAAAAACACAATTTCTGTCCCACAGGAATTTCCTATACTTTAACATTTGTTTCCATTCTGAAACAGCATTAAATATTTCAAAATAATGAACACTTTCATGGATTGAGTGGCCCTAAAATAAATTAAGAAATGTCATTGTGCATGTGTGCATGAGCACATTTTCAATCCAAAGGTCTAACCTCTTTCCTCCCCTAGACAGTCACAAGGGCTTACAAGAGTTTTATTTCCAGATTCATCATATCAGTATTCTAGCTGATTGCTATTCCTTGGGAAGACCAGAGTGCAGTGCTGAGCTGCCATCGCACTGCTTTCCCCCTCCCTCCTTGAGTTCCCCAGTCTTCTTAAATCCTAGATATCTTGGAAGCATAAAGTAATCATTTGAAGATTTCTCCAGAAAACTCAGAAAGCACCAAGCCAGCAACAGTTAGATCCTACATCCTCCCCTTTGCTTACTGTCCTTTTGTGGCATGCACTGAAATGTGAAGAGTAGGTGACTAAAAATTGCAAACCTTAGTGTCCTCAGTTGTCAGTCATTTGAGTCTACAGATATCCCAGGCAGTTCAGAGCAGCCTTTACACAAAATGAATAAAATTCCACTTCTTGCTTAGCTGCAGTGCACATTTAGTGACCAAAACCATCTCCTTTTATCCAACATGGCTGCATTTTGAGGAAGGAGTAGGAGGATGTGAGAACCAGCAGCTAGCAGGAGCAAGCATGTGATGACCTGCACAGGTTCTCCAGCACGGTAATTGCTGTCTTATTCCTTTTTTTCCCTTTTAAAATAACATATAGCCTAAAATGGACAAGTGACATTCTGTTCCTCTCAAAAGACACAAATGAAGGAATCAACTGTCCTATCTTCACATCTTTCAAGGTTCCAATGAGAATCTTGTTACCATTTTGCACCATTCATCCCTCAGTCACAGATCCTCCCATCCCTGGCTGAACCATGTAGTGCTAAGGTTAATATTACTGCATCACAGCCTACTAGGTGGAATACAGCTGTGTGAGCAGCTCTTGGCTTAAAATAGTCTTTATGAAGAGCTACGCTTTAGGGAAATAATTTTAGCAGAGGAATGTCAGATTTTGCTCTCGTTCAAGAACAAAATCTAACAAGGATGGTTGTCAGCTATTATGCTTTTATACTGAGAAATTGTACAATCCTTTTAAGTTACATATAATGATTTTATAGCCTTTTAACAAGAGGAACACCACTGGGTAGAATTTTAACAAGAGAAGCAGGATTGGCAATTTAGTAATTCATTTTAAACCAGCTAAATTCCCCAAGTTCTTACTTGATTTAAGCCATGGCCTATATTACAAACAGAAGGTATTATAAGTATCTAAAGCAGCCATGGTTTTGATAAAACTCTCTTAAGTAATGATGATTCTACAGCATTCAGACAAGTCAGGGGTCAATATGACCTTATTTGCCTGGGCCTTTCATTAGGAGCACTCTTTCTGCAGTACCATACTTCTGGTACCTCTGAATACACAGAGGATTCATGCTTCAGTTCTGCATGTATTAAGAATGCAGCCATAGCAACTACTAGCATTAATGAACTATTTGCTTATGCAGTAATAATTAACTTCCATTACATTACTTTGTGTGATTACTTTCTTAATTGCCTGAATTATGCATCCATTTAATATTTAATAACCATTCTCAGAAATCAGACACTGGTAAAAAAAACAAATTGCTCACAGTTTCCTTGCAATAATTAAGCTCACAAGAATAAATGAAACCTTTTAAAAATGAATGCCTTGTGATTATATCCTTGCATATAGAGCAAGATCCTAAATTAGCTATTTATTAAGTCTAAATTTAAGACCAAATAGTACATTTTTCACTTACGCCTTGGGAAATCAACCTATACAATACCTGACATCACCAGCATAATTAAGTGCCATCTATTTTCTTTGAGAGTCACAAATTCTGCATTAGTATTTAAAACATTCAGAAGTGTGTGTGAGGAAATATTTTAAAATGCTTCCTTGGAAAAAGACCGTCTTCTTTACCTGAGGTAGCTGCTTAGTTGTGCTTAAAGTACTGGAAAGATCTGTGAAGCGTAGCCTTCTGATGGAGAGGGTTGGGAAGGAGTTTTTTTTGTCATGTTTTAATTTACATACAAACAATGGAAATACAGTTATACAGCCTGAGGTCAGGCTTACCAAACAGGATGAAATTCATTGTTGTATATGAAAATAATGTTCACAATCAAAAACAAGCAGTCCGACCCACTTGTTTTTTTCATGTTGTCATCTGTCTCTGAGCCCTCGTGCCCTGTTAACACCCAAGCAAAGCCACATGCTGATTTGCAAAGTGATAATGCCATTACATTATCACACATCAGCTTTGTTTCACAGTGGTTTGCAATGCAGTCACCAGCTTAAATAAAATGTGCAACTCTTTTTTTGTAGATCATTTTGATGAAGAGAGTCTACTGAGCTGGACAAGACAGATAACTGTTGTGAGGGTTTTTGTTCTGCCTTTTTTCCCCGCCTTAAAATTGCATTCGCAAAATTGCTCTGCCATTCCAGGTTGATTATAGCAGCCATGTACAGATGTATTTATCTGAACCACAACACTGCTTGGCTGAAGCTACAGGGATACCAGCACGTTACCTCCTCTCTTTTCCTGTGCACATGTACTACAAATAAAACGTATACAATGAAAAACATTTCAGGCGTCCTACACCCAGGTAAACCCAATCCAATAAAGGAAATAATTGAAGGGCTTATTTTCCAAGAGGCAGGTGAAGGAGGAGTGGCTGCTCTCCCCCTTGCCCATACAGGTGGATCACTTTCAGTGAGATGCACATGAAGCTGCAGGGAGCCGGGGAGGAAGGGAGGGATAGCTCCCTTTTGGGGTGTCAGGAGCCAGCAGTGGCTGCTAGTCCGAGTTCCCAAACTGAGCTAAATTGATGCCAATCTCACTGGCTGTTGTTACAGTGGGCAGCATCATTAGGATTTGCTTTTTAAATGATCTCTCAGCCTGTAAGTCTGAGAGCTGCTAGCAAAGCAAGGTTAGAAAGAAAATGATGGCAGCATGTTGATGCTTCACAGACCTCATGATAGTTTCCGTCTGTCATTATTTATGTCTGACTAGATGCGTCATGTCAGCTACCTAGAAGGCACTTTAATATGAAGCTCTTGTTTTCCTCTGCTTTTTCACATCCAGACTGGGTATTATTATTTTTTTTGCATCACTACACTTAGGTGAAGCTTGCTTCAATCTCTCCATAATGACACACAAAGAAATAAAAATTGTTTAGCTCATGTTATTATACATGCTTCTATTCTAACAGACCTCTCTGACATTGTTCACAAAATGGTGAATTTAAATCAATAAACAGACATCTATCAAAAGGTCAACTTAATTTTGTTCTTTCAGCTATTTTATCAGTATTTTAAGGAAAACCATTTCTTCCTCTAGCTTTCAGTAAATATTGTAAATATTGTGGATTATAGCAGCAACCAGTAATTTTAATGGCTGAAGGTACTTAGTAGTTCAATTAACATGTTATTAATGCTGCTTTATAATGTGATGAATTCTGTCAGAGTCAATGTAAATAAGGTTACAGCTATCAAGTATATGTCAGTTTTGCCATTATACTACCTCTTGGCAATTCAAATTCAAAGGATTCATTGGCACTGGTTGGGGATGAAATGTGTAATTCACTCCTGAGTAATACAGTCAGCCCTGAATTCGATCAGATAACTTTTTACAACGATGGCAGCTCATGCAATGGAGAAAGACCCCATCCTTCAAAGCCTTCTTGCAGACAGTGCTGTTGTTCAGAGATATGCTGCATCCAAGCATGCACTCCTATCCCAAATGGACTTTCAAACCCATCCCTCTGCCAGTATCAGGGAGGGACTCAGCCACTACATTTTTATTTGTGCCCAAAAATAGCAGTTCAATCACTCTGTGGACTGACTTTGCTGAATAATCATGTGAACTTATTAATACAACCTTTTCTAATCCTTTAACTCAGCAATCTCGCACTTCTGTGTTCTCATTTTGTCCTATGTGAAATTTAGTGACAAGTTCCATCCATGCTTTCATTTACCTAGGTTGTGAAGGGTCTTGCACAGCCTTAGGTACAATAAAACAATCAACTGCTTAATACTGCCAAAATTTTTTCAATAAATTTATTTAAATCACATTTAATCAGAAGAATTGTGTTCACTTTTGTTTCAATTTATAAGTTAGAAAATATCTTTAACCAGTTGATGGCTGCATTGCGTACATTATGGAGTTCTTATAATTGCATATTGCTTTCTTAAAAATTCAACAGGAAGGATAAACTATTTTTGTGTCATAGGTGTCTCACACTGTGATCTTTACAATTTCATAGGGTAGCTAAGCTCTTGTAAACATTTATATAAATGAAATTTTAAAGGTCATCAAGTTTTCCCACTCACCCTCTCAGAGGGAAGAAATTTTGTTTGTTTTTTAATGGGCAAATTGATGTTACCAGACTAAAAAGCATTTTCTCTTAATCTCTAAAAAAACATTTTCCTTCAGATGGGCTCCAGACAAATAAACAAAATATAATACTTTCCCAAAGTTACAGGTACAGCTGCCTGATCTCTACTCATTGAGCTAATTTCAATGGACACATTATGTGCATTTTTAGGTTCCTCAGAAGCTCACATGTGGATCATAATTATTAGAAAGGTGATGGATCTTTGACAATACCCAAGAAATCTACTTAAATGAATTTTAAGCTCAGAATAACGTCTATAATGGCTCACTCCACACAGTTGTTTGTTATTAGTTATTTATGTAATTTCATTGGTCACCTAAAACATAGGATCTCTTTCTCTATTGCTCAGCTGGGTGATAACAGCCCTACAAAGATGCTGCTGGTTTGTCTTCATGGACAAGGTCCTAACAGTTAACTCTTTGGGATGCATTAAATAGGGTTTTCTCTTCTCCTGGAATAGCCTATAGGGCTCTGGTTGAACTCTGTGAGCAGTAGCTTAGCATCCCTTTGCTTTTCCCCAGCATCATAAACACAGGGAGAAGGGGTTGTTTTATTTATGGACAGACTGAAAGGCTTTCTTAGGAATTAAATCCACCTTCCAATACTGACACTTAAAGTGTGAAAAGAAACATTGTAATGAAATCCTGAAGGTGACAAACTGTGCTTACTATCAATAAGATAATTACACAAAATCTCCTCTAAAAGTAGCTTATGGTGACCACATTTATATTTTTTGTGAAAAAATTTTATCTCATCTTTATTTGGATCTCATTAGTAAAGACTAATACAGCAATACAGTTTGTTCCCCATGTTTATCATTTATCTCATGATGTGCATGCTCCCAGTATTTTTGGGGCAATATCTGTTATAATTACTGTTGGGCACCAAGAGACAGCAAGAGCCCTGGATGGCCCCTAAGGTAATGGGATAAGTTTGTAGGTTATAGATGGGGTTGTTCTTTTGGGTTTTATGGGTTTCCATTTTGGGTTTTGTGTTTTCTCTCTGAAGTGGTGCCATGAGAAGGATCTGAACTGAGTTGTGTGATTCCCAGGATTTCAACACTGCACAGGACTCAGATGGTGAGTAGAGCCAGGTCCCCATGGCAGCTAGTGCTAGAGCAGGCTGTTCTGCATGGTGTAAAATGGGGCCTTTTTTAGGGCAGAAAACAGGAGGGTGTTTGGGAGCTAGCTTCTCTATTTTCCCCTTCACCTGGAATTAATGCTTGACTGAGAGTTAACTGACAGTCCCTGTTAGAAAACTGCTAGATTAGATTCTTAAAAACTATGCAAACCTGAATTTCCATTTAAAGTCCAGGAGCCTTCTAAAATATGTTTTTTCCTTTGTTCAACTTTGTAGGTTTTGAAATACAAATGTGTCTATTCTTCAACTTTTTATCAGCTCAGTGTGCTAAACATACCTCAAATTCTTCAGCATCTCTTACACTGGAAATTTATAGACTGTAAACCACTAGCAACATTTAATTTGTAAATCCAGTTGTAGCCTTCCCCTAGTTCAAAAACCTACTTTTTTGGGGAGGGGTTTTTTCCCCCTCCAGCTTTGCCAGAAACATTCTCCCTCCAGCGCCGGCAGCCCCGGGAGCGCGGAGCAGTGAGCGGTAGGTGGCAGTCAAGCCCCTGAGCTCTTTTCATCGTCCTCCAGCACCGCATCGTTGTTAGGAGTAATGTGAAAACAGTATCTTTTTTTCATTTTAAAGGTATCATTTTCAAAACGATGCTTTCCGAGGCCTCGGGCTGCAGAGGCAATAATATCTAGCAATACGTTTCAGGCGAAGAGCACAAGAAGCCTTTAAACTCAAGTGTTTTGAGTTCTGAGTTTGTATGGATCTCAGGTTTTTGGGGAGTGTTCTAAACTTATGAGAAGGTTTTCTAATATAAAGAGGTGCCATGACTATCCAGGACTTTCCTGAGGCTGTATGCACAGGATTTACCCCTCCACAGAATAGAGACAGCCCCTCCCAGATGGGGCACGGCTGGATCAGCAAATCATGCAAACTAATGGGCTAAAGCTAGAGCCCTCGTTTCACAGGCACACACAAAAGACAAAAAAAACCCCCAGTGAATTAATGTTTCATTTCCCTTTCTACAGTGCACGCACTGAGAAAAGCAATTTAACATTATCTCCGTCTTTTTCATCCTATTGAAGTGGCAAATATCATTAAACATCAGTGTCTAACATCCGGAAAAAGTTACACAGCAGCACAGATATGTCACACTCACAGCAGGACTATTAATCAAAGAGGCACTCTCCATGCACACACAGGCCTCTCAGTGTATCTCCTAATGGGTCAGCATCAGTAAGTCCTCAGATGTCTTCTATACCAATATTCAGCAATACTCTAGTGATAGATCAGGCCAAAATTTGAGTTCATACTTCATAAAATATTGGCAGTTTCATGAATCCATTTTCTAAGTAAGATTCTTTTACCATATTCATCACACCATGCATGAAGAAAAACCAGACTGGGAAAGCAATACATTTTCAAATTCCTAGAATCAAACAAACAATGCATCTCTAAGTTTTTTTAACACTGAAGCTATGTCAGTAACATCCCTCCCAACCGTACTTTCAGTTCCTGAAACATTTTGTTTATATAAGAATTTTTTGTCATGTTACTTGTTCCACATCTAAAGGAACATCCATCTCTCTGCTGGGAGAGAAAAGCAAAAAGAGGTGGTACTTTATTATTTCATTTTCAGGTGGATAATTCAGGCTTCTTCTCTATGGTGTTAGAGGCATGAGTTTAATTTTATTCCTAGAGGGAACTACAATAGCTTTGGAAAAATATTTGTTTGTTTCTTATCTTTCCTGAGACATTGGCTGGAGTAGAAGCATTGAGTTTTTTGAGCACATAAGTGGCCCAACTAAAGCCCTCCACAGCTGTTAATTAGCTTGTATCACTCAGTAGATTTGTCTAAAGAATACAAGGAAACTTGACTTTTCAGAATGCTAGAATTTGAACAGTGACTTTTGTCACATAATCTTGAACAAGATGATGCAACCCAGCAAACATACAGAACCAAGTGTCAGATCTGTACAGTGATATCTAAAATTGTATTTCATTTGAAGCTGTCTTTCTACAAGGATTGGTATAAGCTTAACCAATTAAAGCTTGGAAACATTAAAGGGCTGTCTGAGGACATCCTCCATGTTCTAGAAATACTTTATCAAGGGGTCAAGAGAGTGAATTTATGTCCTCCTTCTATAGGTAAAACAAAGAATGAGAAATTGAAGTGCTGTTCCATGAGTTGTACAGTGAAATACAATGATAACACAGGCAAAGTGTGGGCACAGTACTACTTTTTTTTTTTACACCTGAAAAAATTGAAGAAAAAACTTTGTTGCTATAATGGTTCTAATTACAAAAATAAAAGAAATAAAAGGAAAAAATGTTTGTTCTTTGCACATTTCTCTTGTAGCACTACTATTTCTTATTGTCCATTCTGAAAAGAAAAATACAATCCATGAAACAAAGCTGTGATGCATTCAAATTAAGCTTCACAAAGCACACTAAGCACTTGAGATTAATATGTGTAAAAAATAAAAAGGATTCTGTTTCTTTGGCCAATCAACAGGACCAATGACATCACCAAGAATCCAACAGAAAAGTTAACTGAAATCATCCACAGAGCTATCCCTAGTAGCAAGCACTGTGTTTTAATCAAACCATCTTTGATAAAAGGTGTTCAGACTTGCAGAAAAGATCCAGACTGTTGCAGATCAGGTTGGAAGGTAAAATCAGGAATTTTACTGCTTGCAATAAAATATTAAAATCCTGCAATGCTTCCAACAGCCTCCTGAAAGCATCATTCTGAGAAGAAACATGTACTGTAGCCACACCTGTGTGGTTTATCAGCACATCAAAACTTAGATCCACACGATCACATGAACACATTATTCCATTCACCACACCCAATGCAAACAATCAAACAAAACATAGGATCGTGCCAAGGAGTTTATGTTGGTGTTCTACAAAGTCAGTGCTGATAAAAGAGATGTAGAACTAGAAAAATATACAAATTGATTCCTACAAACAGAAAGTAGTTGGTGTTTCCGTCCCATGTATTTTAAGTCTGTGTTCAAAACTTAACAGGTAGTAGGGGACAGTAAAACTCATAGAAAAACTTTTGGCAGGCTTTTTTTGAAGAAGTCAACAATTACTTAAAGACCAGTAGAGCTGTGTGACCAGCTGCTGCAGCCACACCAGCACAAACCAGCTTTTCTGATTAATGTCAGAGTCAAGTTTTCCTTTATCTGAGAGGAAACAAAGTACTTTACACAAAGCTTTCCTTTATAAGCATGCGCTAAACAGCACCACTATTTGGATTGAATGGAACTTGTTCTGACTTTACTTCCTGCTACTGTTTTCAAATTGTTATTGTGGAAGGTTAAAAAAAAAAACAAAAAAAACCAACAAAATAAGGACAGAAATTATACACATGCTGTCAGGGAGTGCTGCAACAAGTGTATTTTAACAAGGCTTCTATAGGCACACTAACATGAAAATTGTACTGGTCAGTGGAGACCTAAGGTTCATCAATTAGCAAAAGAAGCCATCATCTGTTGCTCAAACACACTAGCTGCTATCGCAACACTGCATTGTTCTAACAGTGTACTTTAAAAATAACTGCACATTCTTGATGTATTGTAAGATAGATTCAACTATACATATAGGGAAATACTCTAGAAGAATATTTAAATAGGTCATAATACTTCTGGCTGTATAATGCACACTTGTGGACATAACATGATAAATGGACACTGAGTTGAAAATACTTCATCTATTTTCCCTGAAATACATATGACACGGTATTTTACATTTGATTCTTCTACCTTTTAAAAAGAAATTATAAGAATATTTCCTTGTAATAAAGGAAATTTGTGGTAATATAGGAATAAAATGTCTAGTTTTCTAGCTCTTCTCTCCCACTGATTTGCTAGGTTCCTTACCAACATAAGGTTGATAAAGAAAGAGGTATAAAAGAGCAGAATATATATATTATACAGTATACTCATACAAAACAGAAAAAAACCCCACCAACTTTTGTTCCCTTGGCCTTTCAAAAGCTGTTTAGCTTTTGTTTTAGTTTGTTATTCGGTTTTGGATGTTTGTTTGTTTTCTAACAAGGAGATAAATCAGCAACAACAAGGGATAAGTATGGGTAACAACAAAGTTTGGAAGTAACTCAGAGTTTCTGCTTGGTTAGCCTACAAGATGATTGGGAGATTTGAAGTCATTCTGGGAAACCATCCTCCCCCTTCAGTATTAACAGATGAGAAAAAGTGATTTAATTCATAAAATACCATTTTGTTTTTGGTTCTTTGTTGCAGACACATGAAAGTTGCAAGTCAGACCATCACTTAGTCAACCACCCATCTGCAGCAATAGTTCAGATCAAGAAGAACATTACAAGGGTGGTCAGGATTTTCCCAGGAGCACATAACCAGGTTGGTGGGACAGAATACCTGTTATGTTACCAACCAGTTTGCAAAGGCTACTTATCACAGCTAAACAACACATGCATATAGATAATTATCAGGTTTAGGCAAGGCATTCCATTGCAGGTTTAAGTTTTTCCACCACTAAACTATAGGAGAAACTTATTTACCCTCCTAAGCAGGAATGTCTACTCCTTCTTGTATTCACATCTGTCACACAATTATCTGCCCTTTCCAGGCAATGGTCACAGGTTTTAACAAGCAAAACTCCAGTTTAACAAGTGGAAGAAATCCTTCACTGTGAGAGCAAAGTAGAGGAAGGGGTCTCTGGAGAGACTGCAGAACTAAGGTCCTTCCCTATCTTTCCATCAGGATCAGACTCAGGACTTTTAAATCAACTGAAGTTCTCAAGACCGCTGCATTGGTTGACATTTACATTTTCCTTCAAATGTCAACTCATGCTCTGTTAGAACAGATGGGACATACTACAGTAGCAACTAGCAGTTTATATGTAAAGGCTTTTAGCAATCAACTGGACCATTTTTTCCTGAGGCTCAGCCCTTTTCTCTACCCATGCACATCTAATATCCACTCCCCACATCTTTCATAATATTTACATCAGCCACCTCAAGAGAAATACTGAATTCAGTATTTACCTCTATTTTATTCAGCAGAAACATTTCAACTGGGAGAATGGAAGACATGAAAGGTGTAATATTCAAAAAGTAGTAGGAGAATTCAAGAAAAAAAACCTCTTTACTCAGTTACTGTTTCACAGGTTTTACACACCCAGAACATTGCCTTTGTTCCCTCTCTTCCTACAGTCTGCATATACACATTATGCTACTGTGTAGCTCTCATCCCCAAGTTAGATTTCTCTTCAATCCCAAGCAGCACTGCTTAAGTAAATCAGCATACTCCTTGGCAGACAGGTAAGAAAATGAGTACTTGCTTCACAATCCTTACATAGTATTCTATTTACTGAAACTGGTTGAGCCGTACTTCATCTCTCTAATTGAATAATTATGTAGTGAATTACTGTGCTTACATGCAGTAAATATAGAGAGCTGGCTTTAGAAAAAGTTTAATTGTAGGGAGGATGTACTTATTAGTATTGTTCATTACATGTTATTAGATGTACTTATATTATTGTTTTCCAAACTTTATAACTTTATATATTTGGAGGAGGCTGTGACCAAAATCTTTGATTCTTACCTGTGAATACTTTAATTAATAACTTTGCAAGGTCTTTGATTTCCTTGAATACTACTCAAACTCACAAGGTATTAATTTCCTACTACTAACATATGTTTGGAGATTCCAGTATCAATCACATCTGAATTTGCACTACCAACACTTTTTGGTGCATTAACATTATGGAAGCCTGGAACAACTGGTTTGCTGTGTTATCAGACTCCTTTCTCTGTAATAATTGGACAAGGAGAAATCTAAGTCCTAGTAGCATGAAATTGGTGTATGAATTTTCTGCATGCATACCCTCCATAGATTTCTGACAGGGTTGAAATAGTCAGTCTATAGACCCTAATCTCTGCAAATCCAGTTATCAGTCTCAAACAGAGAGCAAAAATAGTCACAATTGAAAATGCAGGACAAATATACATAATATTTCTAACACAAAGCTCTCCCAGTCTCCAGCATTTTCTTTAGGAGATTTCTTGAGCTTGTTATGGTTTTGGCATCTAGCAGTCCTTGACCTGGCATTTCATCCAATTATTTGTACATTCTCCCCTAAACTCTCTGCAACCTTTGACAAGGTGCATTATTCCCTTCTGGAAAAGATGCCTCTCCCTGCTCTGAATCAGTTTCTGTAAACTTCATTCAATGGTCCTTAACTCTTGTACTGAAAGAGACAGTAAAAGATCCATCCCTCTCCACCCATTCAGTTTTGTCAGCCTCTATATCATTATCACCCTCAGCTGACTTCTTCCTAGAGAGTCCCAGCCTCCTCAGCCCTCATGCATACATCCTCCTTTCCTGCTTCTGCATCTTCCCCATCTTAATGCATCCTCATTGTGATTAGCAAGTCAGAGCTACTTGCAGTATCCAAGGTACAGGTGAACCATAGATTTATATAGCTGCATAATGACATTATCTGTTTTGTTCTCTGATCCTTTCCTCATAATTCCTAAAATTTGATTTGCTTTTTAGCCTGCTGTTGAGCACGGGCTGATGTTTTCATGGAACTATCCATCATAACCCAAGGTCTCAACTCCTGAGTGGCAACAGACAGCTTGGAGCCAATCATTTTATATGTGAAGCTAGAATTGTTTTTCCCCACATGCATCACTTCACATTTATCTACACTGAATTTCATCTACTATTTTATTGCCCAGTCACACAGTCTCTTCAGATCCTTGTATAATTCTTCACAGTCTGCCTTCATCCTCACTACCTTGAATAATTGTATATCAACAGCAAACTTAGTCACCTCACTGCTCTCCTTCCTTTTCAAGTCCATTTATATACACTCTTATAAACAGTGCAGAACCCTTGGAACATCACTAGCAAACCCATCTGCTGCAGTAACCAAGCACTCACCCCCTTGTCTATCTCCTATCTTTTGAGCAATTCTCTCTCCGTGCAAGGACTTCCCCTCCTCCTAAGACTTCTTAATTTCCTAATTTTGGTGATGGTAATTGTTAAAAACCCATCCAAATTTCAAGTAGAAGATACCAACTTAAACACCTCTTCCCTTAAGCTTATTGACTCTTTCAAGTAAACAACTCCAGATTTTACCTCCATGAATATCAGTCTATAAAAAAGGTACTTTTAAACAGTTTAGCTTTGTTTTCCAAAGGAACTTAATTTTGAGGTGCCAGGAACAATGACAACCAGATAAAAGAGGAAAGAACAATGGTAGAAAACTCAGGTTCCCCTCAGCTCTGAGAAGAAACACTGTTCAAGTCTGACCAGGTAGCCTAACTGCTGTGATTCTCCATTTCCTAAACTACAACAATAAGTCCAATGAACGTTGGAACTATTCCAGTCTGTTTTCAAATTACTTGTCTCTGACCAACTTTGGTGCCTTATAGGGTTTGAAGTCTTGTTGTGCTCAGTTCTCCTGCACCCAGTGACCCATTGCAAACCCAGCACAAGTGAACCCAGCAGACACAAAAGCTATTTATCTGAGCAGCACCATTCTCACTGGTTGTGACAGGAGGACACAGAGGCAGTGGTGGCATAAGCCTTCTTACTATGAGAAACAGGATAAGTATGCAGATAAATAAACTAGATCTCTTAGTAACACTAGATGTTATCCAGATATTTCTAATATACACTGGATTCATCCAAAAGCAGTCTATGAAGGTTCAATTATTTTTATTCATGTGGGGTTTAACCTAAGTGAGGCTGTAACCCATTAATAAAGGCACTTGTTTGCAATTATATCCAAGTGCAGTGGCTACAATGATTTCTCTACACAATTCTTTTGGAAATCTTCCTTAAAGAAACAATGTTCTCTGTTTATGAAGGAAGATTATTTTGATCCAGTGACAGCACAGAGAAACACAACTCTAGATTTACCATCAGAGGGAGCAGTGGCAGAGAGAAATGATACAGGACCATTGAGTGTGAGTAGTTATAGATATACAGGGCTGGTTCCAATCATCTGATCCAAACCAGGTATTTTTGAGTTGTCTTACAGTTTTCTAACTTGAGCCTTTTTCTAAAGGAGGGAAGTGAAACTTGGGATGCTTTCTGTTGCCTCTGCATACACATCCCAGATCCATGGCTGCAGAACCACCATCTAACTTGGCATTTTGGATCCACCACTACTCAGCCACTTTGTGCTGAATGTCTCTGGGGACTGCACAGCAGTGCAAAAAGAGAGTAAGCACAGAAAAATCTATCATGGATTTCTAAATAATGTGAGCTTGGAGAAAGAGGTGAAACAGTGGTTTTACAAGATGAAAGGAAATTTTTTATATATTTCATATTTGAATCATTCCAACTTCAATATCAATTTAAAGAGAATGAAAAAATCATTTCACACACTCAGAGGAGTTTACCTAGTTTTGACACTCAAGCATAGAATAAGATATAAAATAAATTAAGGGCAGTTAAGTACCTGACAGTTGTACTCAGTGGTCATAGAAGAAGGTTAAGACTCCAATTCTTTATATGTAAGTACTTTAGAGTTTGCTACTGTATGAAAAGGACCATTATCAGAAGAAAATACCACAAACCCTAAAACTGAGGTTAAAAAAAATGCCAAAGCTAGCTTGTTCTTCTAATACACTCTGTAGACTTCCCAAATCAACCCAGATGCACTTCTGAGAAGCTGGACACTGCTATTTAAAATCCTCAGTAAGACCTGAAAGTCTAATTTCAAGCACTCAGATTCACAACTTACAGCCTTATTTACTAAAGAAGGAAAATAAAGGAAGTGAAATACCTTGAAGACAATACTGGGGAAGGTATTAAGCTGCTTGCTTGTAAATCTCACAGTATGATACTGTTCACACAGTGAGGGAATACAGTTTTTGCCTTCAAACAAGCACTTAAAACTACAACACTTGAAGTAACTGGAAAGATGAACTTACTGACCTGGTAATTGCTAGGATCTTTTTTGAAAGAGTAGATTGAATCACAAGTAATACCTAAGCCCATTCTTTCATATGAATGAACAATATCAACTGACAAAAATTATTCCCAATCACATAGCAAGAGTTTTCTGGATTAAAAAGAAGGAATGGGGTTTATGTACTCTGAAGGTGAAAAAAACTTTGTAAATGAAAATTTGAAAGGAAAAACATGTTCTAAAATTGTGCCTTTAGAAATTAAACTTTATCTTTCAGAGTGAAAAATACAGTTCTAGAACAAATATAAAGCAGTTCCCCTGAGTCTGGGAGTTTTGTTTGTTTGTTTTTTGTTTTGCATCAGAGATGAAGCAATGACTTACACCAATGTAAGAACAGCTATGTGGGTTTCTTCCCCCCTCACCTTAACTTATGAAATAGGGTGAAAACCAACAATTTTGAAAATAAAATGTACTTATATCACTGAATTGTAAAAGTATCCACAAGGCTTATAGGTAGAATTCTATTTGAAATCTAGAGCTTAAAACTTAGAATCATGTTTCCAGGAAAAAAAAGTCATGCAAGAATGCAATATTTGTTAAAGAACCTTTAACACAACACAGTTTTTAGAATTAGAATAAAATTTGTCTACAGTACTTCTAGATTGATAGCTCCCTATGAATATAACAATGTAATTTTTTTTAATTGAACTAATGTTCACATGAAGAAATCTTAGTTCATTCTTCACCCCTCCCATTTATTTTTTTGTTTCGTGTCAGAATGAGCTGAAACTGATCTTTTTGTCTTCAGCTTTCCCTCTTGCAGTCAGACATCTTCAGCGTTTCCAGAGGAAGGAAACATAGATACATGAACCTAACAGCAGCTCAGCACGTATTTCTTACCCTTCCCTGAGCAGTCATACACTTTTGCTCCAGGACACAGCTAGCAGTGATTACCAACACATTTTCAGTTTAGCAGACAAAGAAGAGAGGAAATCAAAAGTGAGAAGGAGCATCAGTCTTTCACCCATGCTAACATCACTAGAAACGAACTGAAGTCTTTGTAGCAGAGTGAACTGAAAAGTTAACAAATTAATCCTCATATAGACAAATACGTTCCAGTTAATAACCTATAAGATACACTACAGCAGTTCACCAAACTGAAATCAGTACTCATGTTTTCTAACTTAGTTATTTCTCCTTAAGGCATTTTTTGTGTGTAAATAACCATGCAAGGTTGGATGTTTTCTTCCTTCCTCATCACATTATCACCAGCTACATCTACTTGCTTCATTTAGGCTTGGCTTTGAGAACTGATCCCTGCCTCTGCTACCAAAATGGCTTCTGGCACTGAAGCCCAGTGGAGTAACATTTACAGATAGCCCTGCCTGAGTCATCACGGACAGGAACATTATCTTTCCCTGCTACTAAAGCTCTGAGTTACCAGGATTCCCAAAAACATTGTGTTTGAGAAGATCATGTTTGCACCTTTCAAAGAGTTTGAGTCCTCTGTAGCTTAGTAGTAGTTTTTAGAGAGCTATAAGTATGATCTGTGTTTGATGTACCAATAAAACCAGTGATCTGCCTCTAAGATCTCTCTTGGCTTTTTCCCTCCAGTACCATAATAGTTTTCAAAGAGCTGACTTGCCTTGAAGTCTTAGGAGTTAGTCAAACAAGAATCTTTGGAGTACAAAAAGATAATTTTCCTAAGATTTCCCCTATAGAATTCAGTCCTGTGTGAGCCAAGTGAAGAGCTCAGCTTAACTCTGACTGTAAAAGATAAGCTGCTCTTACCAATTTGACTTTCATGCAGTAAGGTTTCCCTCCCCTCCCACCTTATTCAAACACAAGCAAACCCAAAAATCTGAAAGCATTTCCTTTGTCCTGGAAGAAAAGGAGAGAAAAGGACAAAGAAAAAGGTTAAATAAACCCAGGTTAAATTCTTTTTAACAGAGAGGAACACTAAGGCTAGAGAAATGCATATTAAGTTAGGCCAACTTAGTTTAGTAATGCAGCTCAATAGTAATATTGTAACACAGATTAGCTGGTTTCCACCAAGTCAGAATCCTAACTTTTGAGACAAGCTCTTCATGGTTGGTGTTGTAGCCATAGAAAATGATAGGTGTGTATAAGAGGACATGGCTTAAAACAGCACATGCTAGTCAATATCCAGGATCCAGGAAATAAGGAGTAACCAACTTTTTTTGCATTTGCATTGTTGTTCTTTGTGGCATTCAGTCATAAATCATATTGTTCACATAGGTGACCATCCTACCTGACACCAAATTATTACCTGCTCCCTGATGAGTCAGTAATTAACAAAATAGGAGTTAAACCCTGCAACAAATGAAGCAATTTTCTTCCCTTCTGTATCGTATTGCTCAAGTTTTGTAAAGTTTCTGTGTACCATGAAAAGCAAAGAGACTCCAGAGTGTCAAAGAGAAAGAAACGTCATTGTTGGGAAAAAAAAAAAAAAAAGTGTCTTCAGTTAGATTTAGTCATAACATGACACAAGAACTACAAATCTCAGTGTGGACCAACCCTTCACAAATAAAATTGCAGGCAAACGCCTTTGTGCAAGGTCATAGCATCAGCACAACATCCACTAGTAGACAATACCACAGTTTCAGACTGATTTATAAATCCTTCTTTTAAATGGGTGCAGTGTATTTCAAGAATCTGAATCTTCCCAAATTGAATAAGTATGCATAACATGGATCAAACTCTGCATCCTGAAGCTAGTTCTGGTTTTCACTAATTCATACACACCTATACTCTTGACCTCTTGGAAAGTGAAAGGTATTGAAAAATTAAGAAAATAGTCAACACAATAAGAATTGGAAGTGACACAAAAATCCAGTAAGCTCCTGAAGTTATACCACTGACAAAACCTAAATTTTTAAACTGTATAGTTATCTGTAGAATTTCATACTGCAGTGATCATAAAGACTGAATCTTTCTGATGGTCACCCCAGGTTGATAAAAACACCCAATTAAATTTTTTTTAGCAGGATACGTTAGAAAGGTTATGTAGGTAATACAAAGAGGCTTTTCCTCTTTCAGCATGTGCTCCTTAGGGGTGTCAGAGGCTGTAAGGGCTGTCTAAGAGCTAAAGAACATTCATAAGGGAGCATTTAATCCTCATTGTAGAGAAAGACAGTTACTCTGCAAATTAGAGCTAAAGGAAAAGATCACAGGTTACAGTCCAGTTTGCAGAATCCTAAAATGCTGTACCCCTTGAACTCAATTTTTTTTTTTTTTTTTAAGAAAACAGAACACAGTAAAAGAGAAGTAGAAATGTTAAAGCAGAACTTGCCTTGGCTCTAAGTATTGTTTTTATTCATACTTCATCATGAGACGCAGGAGGAAAAAAAAAAACCCTTTTTTGGCTAATATGTATCTGCAATTTTTTCCTAGCAGTATTTATTTCCGAAAGTAAAGTAGGTAGGGAGCTTACTTTGTTTTTTTAAGTACCTGAAATGTGTTTAAACTATTGAAAATTTTACCTTTCCTTTTGAGATTTTTTTCAAATACTATGTCCTCAAACACCTACAGTGTCATAGATTTGTCTAGATTGAACACTCCAGTAGCTGTGAAAGTCATTTCTCCATATAGAACATGTTTGTCTTATTATATAGCAAATGGCAATTACATGTTTAAATGGTAGACGTGGCAAGGATGGTTTGCAATATGTGAAAGGTAATGTAAAAATCAATAGATCCAGGTTTAATAGTCTCAAGCATTTTTTCAGTGGCAGTGGGCACAGTCAGGAGAGGATGTTGAAGCAGCTGTCACTTTTTTCCTTACCTGTAAACTCAGGCAGTTACCTGCTGTCTCTTAAACTCCTCAAAAATCCAACAGACTAAAAATAACTGCATAGAAGTCACTGAAGAACAGTTTGGGGCTTCAGATCACCCCCTAAGTTATGGTGATTTGGGCTTGGTTTTGCCTCCATGATCTACTCAACAGCCACCCATTTGCAGATGCAGCTATTCCACTTTTAATTCAGGTCTCCACTCTGGCAAAACAGCCTCTTCAGACCTAGACTCTTGGGCTTAGTTCACTTCTGCTACATTTCTTCATCTCTCTTCTCAAGAAGGTATCCAAATCCCTTTCCCTTATCCACCTCCAGTAATTCCCAGCAACCAAAACACTGGGGTTCTGTGCTACTCAATCATCCACATGAAATTTACAGCAACGTATTACACTATTAAAAATCAAACATTTTTGTTACATTTTTTTCATATCCAGAGCTACCTTTTAAAATAGAATTTTTTGTTCTTCTATATACTACCAAGAACTGTAAAACAGGATTATATAATACCTAATACTCAAAAAGCAACATTTCACAGACTAAGCTATTTCACATAAACAAAGCAAAGTTTATGTGAGGGGAGAAACAAACTGGAAAGAGATAGACAACATGACTCAACTTAGGAAAGCCTAAATGATCCATGCAGAAAAGAGGTCTCCATCCCACACCAGCACCATAGGCAACCATCCTGACAGAGCCATACTCCTCCTTCAGTTGTAAGGAGATCCCAATGTAGCAAGACAATTCCCTCTTCTTTATTTCTCCCCAGTTAATTTTGCATCTAGGCTGAAAAGATGCATCTGTTCTTACTTGTGATTCCATGGACCTCAAATCCTCTCTGCAGCTCTGGGCAGAAAGACTCAGGGATCACGATGATACATTTAGGATCGTGATAATAAAAATCCAGTTATTAAAGGTTTAGGGTTTTGTTTGTTTTTTTTTTTAAAAAGTTACCAGAGTTTCTTAGCCAAATGTTAACTTTCTTTGAAGTTAACAGTGCTATCATCACAAAAGTCACCAAGCTGCTTTTACAGATAGAAATCCTATGATGAGCACTGAACGACTACAGGAATAGTCAAGAAAGTATTCACACAGTATTAGGCCCTGGGTAAGCAGCATCTTTTCCTCTGAAGAAGTGGCAGAGAAAGGAAATGGAGGGTAATACTTTAAGACCTACCTCATGCTGATTTGATCAGTTGTGGTAAAAGTTAGCTCTTGTTTCTGAACTGTGTGTTTTGAAACTCCTTTGGGTTTGAACTTTCATATTTTCGCTTTTAGAGGGCAGTTTTAAATACAATTAAAACTAGCATCAGAAAGAAATGTCTGTTATTAAAACAGAGAGGACAGGGGCAGTATGTCATAACATAACTTCTTCCTACTTTGTTATCTCCTGAACTTCTACTCAGCACTGCTCCACAAAGACTCTAAATTAAACAGACAAACTCTAGTGCTATTACTACTGTATCTTATTTTTAGACCCCTGTTTTGTTGTGGTAGAATTCTCTTTTCAACACACTGTTTTTCTCCTCTGTTGATTTTGCTAGGTGATATTTTCCATATACACTTATGTAATTTTATCTCTGCCTTTTTTATGAGGCAAATACATTTGAGAATGAAACAGAAGAGAGACTTGGACACTTGGACACATTGAAGGTGACTACAGAAGGCTTCTGGAGTCTAAGTCTTGAATTGGCTCAGTTATCCTGCTGGTTGTTATTATGCAGTTTCCAGTTTTCTGAATTTTTTGCAGATGAAGTACATGGGAGTTGTTCTGTTCAGGGTGATGTGTAGTTATTCGTTCAAAGACTCATTTACTCCTGTGGCTCTAAACCAAAGCAGCACCAGCCATCAGTTGCGTGAAAGAACAAACAGAATACTCATACCTGCTTCTGGTAAATTCATGAATAAATCTGCTCTGAAATACTTCTGGGCATACATATATTGTGTGGTTTTGGGAGGAGGAAGAAAAAAGGCCTACAAGAGAAAGTAGACTAAGAGGTACCTACAGCAAAAGAGTGGTAGAATTGCAGAATGAAGCACCTGGTAGGAGCAGATGCAAACAGGTGGAATGATAAGGAAAGCTACAGTACACTAAAATGCGTGGGTTGAAGAGAGGTTACTACAAACCTAGGAAAATAATTTTTCCAACAAAGTACAGGTAAGAAAATATTTCAGAGGGAAATCCACTGAAACATGCAAAGTTCCTCCTTAAGGATAATATCAGCTCAAGACCAGCTTTAGCTTCTAGATACTAAAAAATGCAAGTAGGCAGAAGACATAGAAGCTGATAACTTTCACTTGTAAAGATCAGTTTAGAAGATTTGGCCTTCCTGGCATATATATCCAGGATAGTAAAGTTTTAGCTGAATAATATTAATTATTATAATAATTTATCTGCCTGTTTTAGACTAACAATAATTTATATGCCAGTGAGTTAAATTAGGACAGTATAGCTACACTAATATTTCTGCAACAAAATGTGCTGTCCTAGTGCAAACTAAGACTGACAATCTGCATCTGAACAAGACTTCTCATTCCAATTGATAAAAATTAAAAGTTCATTTCAGAAGGTGAATACTTGCCAAAATGGTTTGTGTTTGTTCAGACCTCACAGGCACCTCTTCCCCACAGTTCCTACACAACCTGTGCTTGCAGCATCTCCAACTGCTTTTTCTGTCCAAAAGGTTGAAACTACCATGAAAGACTTGCAGACACATGGCAGATTAGTATTTCATTATTGTTTTGTCAGTGTTGAAATTTTAAACAATTTGACCATATGATGTAGCCAGTTGCTGCATGTAGGCTCTCAGGCTAATTACCACTTTCACAGGCTGCACAAAACCTCCCCTGCATGTCCAGTTCCAGTCAAACCTAACTCCAGCGACAATTTCATCAGCAACATAGGAGCACAAGCAAACACTTTGCTCAGAGTTGCTGCACACACAGCTGTAACAAACTGTGCTTTGAACACTTCAGCCTAAGTATAAGCTGGTCCTAATTTATGCATGTATCTTTGAAAGACTTTTTCCTTTATTCAGAGCAATTCTGCAATGACACACGAAAACAAACCACATCAAGATACTGAACCTGGTTGTCATTAACAATTTCACACCATCCCTATTTATTTTGAATCCTGTGTTTGTCACAGTGGATGAGTCCAGAACAGACCAGTGATGGTTTTATTATGAAATTTTGCAGTATTTCTTAAAAATTCCCACTGGAGCACATTGACTTCAAAGGTAGTGGCTTTGATTTTAAAACAAAACTCTTCAGGCTCTTATTGACTATTAGCAGTGCATTAGAAGGTAGAATTCATCCCTTGGGTTTTGTTCAGACTACTGCACAACCTATACTACTGTACCACAGATACGTAAAAAGAGAAAGATAATAGTGGCAATAAAAAGGTGCAACAGCTAACAATAAACTAAAGAAACGTGTTCTGCAGGAAGGCTTTAAAAATCCTTCATTTTGAGGTATTACACAGACCACTTGGTAGCTTTGCATTCCAAAATACTGGACAACAGTTACATATTTGAACTGCAACATTTTCTCAGCTCCTTAATTTTGTATCTTCATCCAAACTGAGAAAAAAAGTATATTGTGGTAGAAACTGTGTATAAAGAAAAATATAAGAAAGTCAGACTGCCTTTTCCAGTAAAAAATAATCTTACTCTTCTGATCATATTTCTTCTGTAAATATCACTAATTTCTCCACCTTAGAATAAAGGTCTTGACAATGATTTATACTATTTTTCCTTCCTTTGCCTTTCCTATAGTGCTATGATTTCATCTTACAGCAGACACAAGTAAACATGTCCTATCCTTGTTTTGAAGAACAGCATTATTAATATGGTCATTTTAGTTTGTCAAACTTAAAACCTCACATCTTTCTACTAAGTTTCATCTACTGTTGCACAGAAGCTACTTGAGTTTTTCGGTTTAGTTCCCTTCAGTAAACTTAAAGCAGTTTATAGATTTTTTTTTTTTTTTAATGTTCTCCTCAGAGAAGCTGTTTCCTTGGTGAATGGTGATAAAATGTTCAGGGAACTTCCAGGCTGGACTAACAAAACATCTAAAACTGACCATGCTTGACACTTTCTACTGTAGTACTTCAAAGGTTGTATCCTGCTTCTTCCTTCATCCAAGCATCTTTGCCATACCCACTTGATTCAGTCTGTGTTCAAGAGACTGACACCAGTAATGATGCCAGCTTATTCAAGGTTCCTGTGTGGGCTCTCTACTCGATGTATCAGCAAACTCCCAAAAGTGAGCAGTCCCAGTACAGGAGTTCCCAGCTGCACCTATTCAAAATACATCCACCTGCAATACTCTCCATCTCACAACCATTCACAATGAACGACTGGGATACCTGTGGCTGGTTACAGAACTCACACTACTGAAGGAGACTAGAATAAAGAGGAACACCCCACAAGCCTCCTGCACAAGTCTTTTGTTGGACTTGGTTAGACTTGGACAACCTGGTGCTGTAACTTCTCCAGTCTGTGCATACTACCTCTCCACAGATCTTCACTAGAGTTAGGTACAAATAGCAGTCCCTCATATAAGTACAAATATTCCCAGCTGCTCCCCATTACCCAAAGTGAAAAATATTCTTCACCATACAAAGCCACATGAACAATGTTGATATTTCAGTAAATACTCTCCACTAGAATGAACATCTGACACATCCTGAGCTGCTTGGGACACACTTATATCCATTTTTTGTGTTTCTATCATTTATTTTCCTTGATTTTCTTTTTCTGTAGCTCCTTACTTTCCAAAATCCTTGGTATATTTAAAGGAATTGCTACTATTCCATCAACTTTAGTCACCGTCTCTCAACAGCTGCACTTCTATTACTTTTCATTGTGACTCAAGCAATACAGTCACAGCAACTACATTTGTAAATCCTCTGAGCTGTCATTTTGAACAGCTGCAGCCTGCTGATTGCTTCTTTCTTCCCTCCATTCTCAAGCAGTTTTTACCTCCAAGAAGTTTAAAATACCATAGGTTTTTTGGGTATCAGAAGGTTCAATTATTTTTATTCATGTGGGGTTTAACCTAAGTGAGGCTGTAACCCATTATTAAAGGCACTTGTTTGCAATTATATCCAAGTGCAGTGGCTACAATGATTTCTCTACACAATTCTTTTGGAAATCTTCCTTAAAGAAACAATGTTCTCTGCTTATGAAGGAAGATTAATTTGATCCAGTGACAGCACAGAGAAACACAACTCTAGATTTACCATCAGAGGGAGCAGTGACAGAGAGAAATGATACAGGACCATTGAGTGTGAGTAGTTATAGATATACAGGGTTGGCTCCAATCATCTGATCCAAACCAGGTATTTTTGAGTTGTCTTACAGTTTTCTAACTTGAGCCTTTTTCTAAAGGAGGGAAGTGAAACTTGGGATGCTTTCTGTTGCCTCTGCATACACATCCCAGATCCATGGCTGCAGAACCATCATCTAACTTGGCATTTTGGATCCACCACTACTCAACCACTTTCTGCTGAATGTCTCTGGGGACTGCACAGCAGTGCAAAAAGAGGGTAAGCACAGAAAAATCTATCATGGATTTCTAAATAATGAGAGCCTGGAGAAAGAGGTGAAACAGTGGTTTTACAAGATGAAAGGAAATTTTTTACATATTTCATATTTGAATCATTCCAACTTCAATATCAATTTGAAGAGAATGAAAAAATCATTTCACACACTCAGAGGAGTTTACCTAGTTTTGACACTCAAGTATAGAATAAGATATAAAACAAATTAAGGGCAGTTAAGGACCTGACAGTTGTACTCAGTGGTCATAGAAGAAGGTTAAGACTCCAATTCTTTATATGTAAGTACTTCAGAGTTTGCTACTGTATGAAAAGGACCATTTTTTTTTTTTTATGTTCTCCTCAGAGAAGCTGTTTCCTGGGTGAATGGTGATAAAATGTTCAGGGAACTTCCAGGTTGGACTAACAAAACATCTAAAACTGACCATGCTTGACACTTTCTACTGTAGTACTTCAAAGATTGTATCCTGCTTCTTCCTTCATCCAAGCATCTTTGCCATACCCACTTGATTCAGTCTGTGTTAAAGAGACTGACACCAGTAATGATGCCAGTTTATTCAAGGTTCCTGTGTGGGCTCTCTACCTGATGTATCAGCAAACTCCCCAAAGTGAGCAGTCCCAGTACAGGAGTTCCCAGTTGCACCTATTCAAAATACATCCACCTGCAATACTCTCCATCTCACAACCACTGACAATGAACGACTGGGATACCTGTGGCTGGTTACAGAACTCACACTACTGAAGGAGACTAGAATAAAGAGGAACACCCCACAAGCCTCCTGCACAAGTCTTTTGTTAGACTTGGTTAGACTTGGACAACCTGGTGCTATAACTTCTCCAGTCTGTGCATACCACCTCTCCACAGGCCTTCACTAGAGTTAGGTACAAATAGCAGTCCCTCATATAAGTACAAATATTCCCAGCTGCTCCCCATTACCCAAAGTGAAAAATATTCTTCACCATACAAAGCCACATGAACAATGTTGATATTTCAGTAAATACTCTCCACTAGAATGAACATCTGACACATCCTGAGCTGCTTGGACACACTTATATCCATTTTTTGTGTTTCTATCATTTATTTTCCTTGATTTTCTTTTTCTGTAGCTCCTTACTTTCCAAAATCCTTGGTATATTTAAAGGAATAGCTACTATTCCATCAACTTTAGTCACCATCTCTCAACAGCTGCACTTCTATTACTTTTCATTGTGACTCAAGCAATACAGTCACAGCAACTACATTTGTAAATCCTCTGAGCTGTCATTTTGAACAGCTGCAGCCTGCTGATTGCTTCTTTCTTCCCTCCATTCTCAAGCAGTTTTTACCTCCAAGAAGTTTAAAATACCATAGGTTTTTGGGGTATCATGGCTTTGTTTGTTTGTGGTTTTGTGGGTGTTTTTTTGTTTGGTTTTTTTGTGAAATAAATTCTTTAAAATCATGAGAGGTCTCTACATTTAAAGCCCAACTGAACTTTAACAAGGAGGAATTAAAAAAAAAAATTAATATATGCCAGCTACCCCTCCATGTACTCATATCCCTTTTCTACCATTATTTATCTACCTCAAAGCTGATAAACACACTGTATTAGCATTTTAGCTCAGAGATGAACCAAAAAATTCTTTGCAAGTCCCATGGCAGATTCATGAGATAGTTATTTCCTTCTGATTTATTTTTATTGAAGTTGCTTTTTTGTCTAGCCGCAACTGCAACTGACTGCCCAAGATACACATACCCTTCCTGCCCCTTATTTCAAAGCAGAATTAGGTCAATCCTATAAGGTCAGAGCTCAGAATGCTCAGGAATTTTGTGTCCCAATTTCAAAGTAAAAGGAGAAAAAGAGGTGCTTGGGCAGTTCAAGGCATAGTTCTCTATAGCAGCTCAAAGTGACTAAGAAATGATTATGAGGACTACAGGTAGGGAAGGGATCCCTCCAAGGCTATAGACTTAGGATGATCTTGATATATTAACGGAAAGCCTTGGTTTGTTCTGGCTTTGGGACAAAATTCTATTTTAAAACTATGAACTATGACTAGTGGAATAGCCTCACTATTGCCTTGTGCAGGTCCAGTTCTGACCAAAGTAGAAGAATTTTTTTTTTTTTTACTTTAGCATACATTAGAACTGCTTTAGCAAAATTCACAATAAACATACCAAAAAATTTCCAAGAACAGCTCACAGGTTTAACTGCAAGTGGTTTTTCTATCCATTTCTACTTTGGGTTTCTTTTCCACATTGCTCTAACAGTAGTGGTAAAGATTGCTGTTAGAGAGCCCAGTGGATGTGATGGACCACTGATCAGACCCATAATGATAGCTCATGGGTTCCTGTACACTATTCCCTAAAATGGCACCTGGACCATAAACAAACCCTGAAAGTGTCTTTCAGGATATTTGGTTTCTTACTTCTCATTATTTCATTATTTTATTTTGAAGTCCCTCAAACTACCTTGTTGTGTCTTCCTCCTCCATCTCATGACTCCCAGCTATCACCAAGTGCTTCACAGCCTCTGTATGAGCTTTTCCATTTCCTTAGCATCTCTCTTCTACTAGATCTGTTTTGGTTTACAACTTGTTCATTAAGAATGAATAGCACTTCTTAAAATTTTCTCCTCCATGGTAATTTACCTTCACAGTTATGAAAAACAATTGGAATATTTTTGCTAGCATTCAGGGGAAAATTTAAATTGCAAAAAGAAATCCTATTTGTTTCAATAAAATCATAAATCATCTCTCTTTAATTTACTACAGTGTTTGTTGTTTTTAACATCCTTCACTGGAAGGTACAACATGAATATAAAAAAAAAAATCAAAGTTGTTACAGTAGAGATAAGTGTAACTATGCAGTAGGGGGAAGTTATTAAAAAATTCACGATGTTGACAAGTTTTTATTCCTCTTGTATACTAATGTTAAATCAGCTGAAAATAAGGACTAATATTTTTAATATTAAATATTTGGCATTGTCCATAAACAATATATGTATCCAGATGAATCACTCATCTTTTTCAATAAATAATTCTTTTTCTCCAGATTATGTAAGAACCTCAAGAAAGAAAGTTATTTGCATCAGGACTTGTCATTTTACTGAGGATTGTTTTGGTGAGTCTGAGGAGTGTCATTGAATATTCTGCAGTGGAATACTGTTATTACAAACAGTTCACAGATTATTAAAAATCAAAAAATATTCTGAGAAGAATAAAAATGTAATTTTCAAGGTACTGGTTTGCATAATCATCCTTATGGATGATTATTTTTTCACATCTGATTATTATGAAGAAAACAATAGTATCTCAAAAATTACCAGAATTATTGTTGAAAGGGAAACTGATTTTTTTGGTAAGAGAACATGAAAAACAAAAATGTTTCTAACTGATAAACACAATTGTAGAGTTTATACACTTAAATTGGGCTGGATCATCTCAAAGACCATAGAATTTTTGTCTACTTTGAAACTCAGTGGTAGAACCTTTTTTTTCCTCCAATAATTAATCTTTGAAAAACAAACTTTGCAGGACTGCTTCCATTTAAAGGAAAGGGGATCTCATTAACAATATATTTATTCACAGGTAACAAACAACTTCTTTTTCTTTTTAAAACAGGAAAAGGTAAAAGCAGCAACGTGCTTTCCAATTCAGAAATTGTCAAATTCACAAAACGCATTTGACAAACAAAGTCATTCCTCTCTGTCACTCACCATTTTTTTTTGTTCCAGCATATACAAGTTTCTGCCTACAGTTTTTCTCTAACTGTGTGGTTGCAAGCAGCCCAGTATCCAGATTTCATTAGCCACTCTTAACCAATTTCCAAGCAAAGGTGAAATAATTTGTTTTGTTTGAACTTGAAGTCTTTCACATGGCTTACAGGTAAATAACTCCACAATCACTTTTGGATCACAGACCTCCCTCACGTCAGACATGGGAAATCTGAAGTCTAACAATATTGAGTGGTAAGTTCAGTAACAGCTTTCTGCAGAACATTTAAATAAAAGGGTCTCCCTGTAACGTTTTTTTATCATTAAATAAGATCATTCATTTAATACATTTAACCCCAATCCAGCCAAAAATTGTGATAATCACCATACAGCATCAGTCAAAACATTTAAGTATTTCTGACATTTACAATTAGTGTACTGCTTTCACTAAACAGAAGTTTCTAACCATATACAGAACTTTAAGAAAAATTCTAGACAGGTCACCTATTTTTGCTATGCTCAGCAGAAAGCTTGACACAGCCATCCTTTAAATCATATCTACAAAGCTCTTTTAGTGATATTCTCCAAGATCCCTTTCTAAGGAACTATCCTCTGGTTTTAACTTTAAAAAAGCTTACAAAACTCTGACTTATTGTCACCATTTGTTTCCAAGACCTTTATTGCCTAACAATAGATCAACTTGGCTTGCTTCAGTCATTAACAACAGTACATTATTAGGCCAATTATAACACTCTAAAAGTTTAATTTGTAAACTATTACAAACAATAACCGTTTCACAAAATGAGGTTTCCATCCTATTACTAACATATATTAGCAATGCCAATTTTAGTCTAATTGTGGCTTTGATTTAAGATGCTTAAGTCAGTTTTATTGATAAGGAGTGTAATCTACAATATATTATAGATGACCTGAAAGTTTACAGACACAAAGCTAAAGATACAGCTCTAAGAATATTTTTGTTGTTCACTACACCTCGATTAGTTTCAGAAACTAGTCGTAAACGATGCCAAGCACAATCCTGGGAGAGAAATTACTGCCTGGTGATGCAACTTGTCATATATTTTAATCCTCTACAAAAGTTTCATCCTTCAGTGAAAGAGGACATAAATGTTTGTAGTTGTATTTACAGAGCTTCCCAGTAAGCAGCTGAATTAGTGTGGTTCACCAAAGTATCAGAGAACTCAAGTGATTGCATTTTTTTCTTTTGTGCATTCAAACCAAGTGACTGCAGTAATCTTAATACATTTCCAATATTTCTTCCTTGAAGTATTTAATAGAGTTGTCTGGGTTACGGTTAAAGACCCATGGAAACACTTATTCCTGTCAAGGTAGATCCACTTTTATGGTGGGGTTTTACTCTAAGGCTTTCCAAGGGAAGCTCTACTCTGCTAGAGGCTATGAGGGTGTATCAAGTTTGATTGGTTTAATCTCTGATTAGACTTCTAAAGAATTCTGTCAGGCTCTTTGTGTTTAGTCTTTGCACAGCAGTAAGACAAGATCCAGAGAAGCTACAAGAAGCACTCAGGAAAACAAATAATGTCCCCTGTCACATTCCTGGAAGAGACCTGTCAGCTCCATTAGTGGAGAAAGATGTAGGTCAGCCAATATGCAAGATGCTCAGTGCCTTCATTTTCCATATAATAAAGAGATTCATTATTCGTGACATACAGGCTTACAAGTGGCATAATGCCTGCTATTAACTGTGTTGGAGACACTTTAAATATTTCTATCAATACAAACCTCACAGCCCTTTTAGATTGCACCCTTCCAAAATCAGAAGAAAAGCAATGATGCAAGATGGGTCAAGCAACAGAGCCAGGGACATGCTAAATGTCATTAAGGCTTCTTCTTGAAAACAGTGTTATCACAACAAGTAACACTGAAAATGTGATGATGGAACTAGTTTTGCCTAATTTCCAATA
The DNA here is from genome assembly GCF_022539395.1 of Myiozetetes cayanensis. NCBI lineage: Eukaryota > Metazoa > Chordata > Aves > Passeriformes > Tyrannidae > Myiozetetes > Myiozetetes cayanensis. The sequence goes on along the minus strand of NW_026088185.1, from coordinate 16,439,862 downwards.
CTTACAACATGGCATTGAAGCATTATTGCATTTGCATCCCAGGTAAAAGATGGGGAAGTAGAAGGAAGATGGTGCAGTTATGTAGGGAAAAAAAAAAAAAAGGGAAATAAAGGAGCTAAAAAAATCAGAAACTAAAAATGAAAGACTAAGAAGCACTCCAGGGGAAAGTATGCTATATATATGGCAGCCACTTTAGGAACTTAATTTTGGAAAGAGTGGATAAGGTCATAATCCCTCAAGAACTGCAGAAGTCTCCCTTCAGCTAGCCAGAGATATCTGTACTGTTGGTCCATCACACAGAGAAAGCCTGCAGGCAGGTGGCACAGGAGAAGGCTGACTTAGTTCACCTGGCCAGGTTTCAGCTTGAAGCCAGCACTACTTGCCATCCATTTAACCCTACCTATTATTAAGTGGGTTTGCAAAGTCTTTGCAGTATCTTGAAAATACTAACAATATCTTGATGGTGTACTTAGACACCTGAAAAGTCAAACTTTTGCATAAATTATTGTGAGAATATGTCTAATCTCTTACACAAACAGTGAAAGTCAGCAGTATTCAAAAAGCATCTGGAGCACACCATGACTTGGAGATGGACAGACATAGGGGGGATGCACATTAATTCAGTAGCTTGAACTCAATCCCATGGTGAAATTACGAAAGGAATTGACTTGATCACATCCTCCTTCCATCTGAAGTTTGTCATTCCTTTCTAGAATCTAGGCAGATGTTACACAAGACTGTAATTCTTACCTCCTTCTCCCAAGTGCTAGTGAGTCCAACTCTACTTTTTTCCCCTTTCTGTTTAAAGAACATCAGTAAGCTTAGGTTTTAATGAAGAGCTAAAGCAAGAAATGTGTTAAGACTGGAGTGGGGACCTCTTTAAAGCAAGCATTTATTGTTCTAAGCATCACACATCCATGAGAAAATTTTCCCTACATTTTTAGGGACAGAATTGTTAGTGTGCATAGGAGCTTTCTTGCCAAAGAAGGTCTCACAAAAATACAAGTTTCCACTGTGTTTTGCTTATTAAGCAGCCTTATTGTTTTAAGAAGTAGTCAATTAATCATTGAAAATGTTGCCCTGACTATAATTAATAACTACAGACAAAATACTATAGGCAAAAAGACAAGGTAGATCGAGAAAAGCAAACACATCTCCAAGAATAGATTTTTCCTCTCTTTATCACTCCAGGAGCTCACAGATTATTCTAACAGAACCTATGGTTGAACTACTAAAAGTAAAAAAACAGAGAAAAAGAAAAATGGCTGTTAAAGCACAGTTACTTTTGAACCTTTACATGCAGGAATAGAGAACAACTGACCAGACAAAAAGGACTGAAGAGTAATACTTTGTGGATAAAAATGGATACCAAGAATATAAAACTAAGTCCTTCCATCCTTCATACAGGTGCATTAAAATCACAAAACTAGTATTACTATATAAATAGGGGCAAATCTGAAAGCCAAATTTTGCATGAATGTACAAGTTTTCTAATTGCTTTTCATGAACAGGTAATGGGCAGCTCTATGCAAGCAGGGTGAAGAGCAGAAGGAAAGAAAAAAAACCACTTGAATCAGTTCTTTAAATGCCACCAAATACCCCAGTTACTCTGCAGTTTCCAAGACAGCTTACCTAAGAGCTCCCTGACACAAAAGCAGGGAGAGAAACAACTTCTGCTCCTGCCTCAGCAGTCCCACTCCTTCCCCTGCACCACCCTGTGACTGCCCAGGTCCTTCCATTCAAACTCCCTCCAGCTCTGGAGGTGTCAGCACCCACTGGCTTACACGGCAGCTCAGTGCTGCTAGAGCTGCTGCCAGGTCAGCAGTGCCTGTGCCAGCATAAGGCTGTAAGAAAGGAGAGGGAACAGGGTTGGAACATCTTTGGCAGCAGCACTGAGGCACAGTGATTTCTTTTGTCTCCTGCAACTGCCACCAAAGTCACTACCCACTGAGTTCTCCTGGGGATCCATTACCCAACAAACCTTCACTGAATGGAATGGATTTAAAAAACTGGGTCTACATCTGAGAGGTATAATGTAGGATAACTCAACATAGCCTCCCAGTTTTTGCAAAAGCAAAATACATATATTATAATTCCAGGTATGTACTCTTTTAATTCCATCTATACCAAAATAAGTTCAAGCCTAAATAAAATGTATCCAAAACATATATATCACTAGACAATATTGCTAAGCCAGCAAAAACTTGCAATATAGAGCTTGCAAATGGAATTTTACATAAGTAGAGATAACAGGCATAACTGTAAAGAATTTGTTCTACAAGTCATCAAGGGCCATCTCCACCATGTGCAATTATATCACAGACAGTCTTGGTCTCTGAGGCTATATTGAATACTTTTTTTACACAACATTTCCACTGACTTAAAATAGGCTCTCTACATATGACGTGATTGACAAATACTTATGGTCTCCATTTTACGTATGAGAACATATACAATAGGAGATAATATATTCATTCCTAGTTATGTATTTACTAAGTAAATATAAAAACTAGGAATTTATGCATTATTCCTTGCTAATTTTGTCTTAAGAGCTATATATTTAACTTCAATTTCCATTCTTTCTTTTGCAACACATTTCAAATTTTAAATTATGAATGTGCAACACAGGATGTCATTTGAATGTCAAAGAAGCAATTGGCTGAAGATGACTATCATTCAAAAGACAAACTGAAAACAACTTTTTTAACCTTTAAAAATGCTACAGTATATTAGAAATATAAGAATTGCTTCTATTACTGCCTGGAATGCTGAATTTTTACTCAGGATTATTGCCCTTACAAAGTACTAAATTCAGTAAGGATGTCATAAATTATGAGAGTGATTTCTATGTAAGGAGACATGCTGCTGAACTCAAGGAGTGCAGAATAAAGTACTTGAAGGGAAATAAAAACCCTTGCAAGATACACAACAGATACAACACAGAGTCATCAATGAAGCCTACCAGTTGAGCACAGTTTACATTCCAGATTAATATGCCAGAGGGAGCCAGGTTTCTGCTCACTCCATCCATAGCAAGCCCAACATCTGGGTGGAACACCTCTCCTTCCACCCTTAGTGCTCTAACTGGGACCAAGAAAACTGCTCTCTCTGATGGTCAACCCACCTCTTAACACATGATGCCTGCTTAGAAAGTAAGAAAGTGTTCAGCTGCTGCCACTGCTTTGCTGCTGCCTCACAGAGTCCAGACAAGCAACTAGAAGGACAGCAACACTCCCCACCCCAAAGCCATGAAACAATAGAGGTGGCCCAGGAACTTATGCAGGGGGGGGAAGGAGAAAGGCTTTTAAAATCCTCCCTAAGCAGCCAGTGCAGTGAGGTCCAGTCAGGGGTACATGCTCAAGGATCCTAAGTGGAGAGATAAATCTCCTTCTGATTCTCAAATTTAATTATTTTGAAATTATATTTGGTTTAGTAATAATCATTTGCAGGTGCTGTGCATCCTGCATATGAAGTTCCCAGTAAGCCTCACAGTTTGTGTGTCAGACAGACTTATTTAAAAATTTATCTTAATCAGTAAAGAACAACACACAGGATCCAGTTTTACTCACAGCTTTAGCACAAGAAAACAGTAAAATTGAAGCTTGCTGAAGAATGAGTTATGGTTCAAGTTGGGAGAAACTAAGGGAACACACCAGACCAAAGTGCAGAGCCTGCCACCACTGCAGGGAGCAGCAACTTCACAAACAGCACCAAGGGACAACAACTTGTGAGAAGTAGAGGGGAGCAGAAAGACAAAAGGAAGTAAAGATGAGTAGCATGGTAAAAGATTCAGAAAGCATTTTGAATTTAAGCTTCTTCAATCATCTATCCAGTGTATCTAATTTTGATGATTTAAACTGCCTAGAGGCATTTATAAAAAAATATTTCTGCATTGTTTGCATTTTGTTGAGCATTTTCCAGCTCAATCCCATATTTTAGGAATAGTGCTGCTCTTGAGAAAACTAAAGCCCACAAAAGATCTAGCATCTCCAGCAAAAATCATCCTAAAGTGTTTTAAATGGATTCTACTTTATTTTTAATGAAAAGAGACACTGGTACAGTGTCCAAACTCAAAGTGAATATAGAGCTATAATCAACTAAGTGATTTTCAAAAGGTTTAAATGGGAATTCTATAGGTATGAACAAGGTCATCTTATGGCACAGTTACAACAAAAGCAAGAGCTGAAAGTATTACAACTAGATTTTCAAATGAAGTACAAAATTATTTTAAAATTACCTGAGCTTTTTCACGTTAGAGTTTGTACTAAACACCTCAGTGCCTTTCACACAATTACTTTCACAGTCTGGTAAACCACTAAACTCTGTTACTTATCAGCCACCCAAGGCAGATCCTGGTATTACTGGTAAGTGGCATGTTAAAAACTCACACTACTACAGAGCAAGAAATTCAGCCTTTGAGCTTTTTCTCTTAACTAAAAATATATTTGTTTTTATTTGATTATGGCAGATGCCTTGTTTTTGCATTGCTACAGTATTCAAATGTGCAGTTTGGGATCATAAAACAGAAGGTTTTTCACAGTGGCAATCACAACTGTAAATGTTAACTTGTATAGCAGAGGCACACACATACATGGTCCCAGCTCTCTTCCCCTCCTGCTGCGAAGAACAAGCTTCTCCAACACACATCTTTGACTGATGAGGCAAATTCTTACTCCATTTACAGTCTCTAATTGTTCCCACACAAAATCAAATGTTTCTCATTCCCTTTTTAAACCTCACCTGATCGGCCTTTTTGCTTTCTGATTAGACATATAATGCTGAAGGGGAGAGTCTAAAATAATAATGAAGAATTTGAAAACAAATTCACAGAAAAATCTAGATTTTAATATTCACACTATGATGCCAACTAGGAATTATATTTATTAGCAGCTTTGCAAAGCACACTTACCATGGTTTAGTCACCTATCACTTTTGCCTCTTCTCAGTGCTACTTTGGCTATATTTACTACAAACACCTAAGATGAAGGTAGTATCTCTGAGAAGAATTGTTTAAACAGTACCTTTTATATTCTTAAGGTTCTCCCTGCCTATAGGATTTCTATTATGAAGGGGAAAAAAATCGTTCATTAGGAAAAACACACTATGTACAAGGAAGCAGAGACAGAATCTAGTCCATGGAATTCAGAGCCCATGAGAAGTCCACAACCACAATCCTGACCTCAGCAGGGAAGGGTTACATAGCAGAGTATAACACCAGAAATTTGGACCTTAGGGCCTAAAATAAAAGCTGCAACATCACAACAGTTGATGCAGTTCCAAAGTTAAACAATTATTGCACTTTCTGGGACAGTTAAGTAACTTCAGACAAGACAACAGTCAGCACTTACATATAGGAACTTCTGATACCAATTCATAGACTTTGGATCTATACCAAAGCAGTGGACCTTTAATGGAAGAAGCATTCACAGTGTTATTCTTTCCAAGTAATAGTATGGGTAAATAAAAATGGTTTGGGAAGGATGGGCTTGTGTTGTCTGTGACAGTGAATTAACCATCAGGGACCAATTCCTGTCTTTCAGCAAGTATTTTCAGAAGGATGAAGGGAAATTCCACATTTAAGAGTAGAAAGCCTCTCCTCAGCCACTTTCCATCCCCAAACTGCAGCATCCAAGACTCATAGCAGTTACAGTACCTAGGCATGGGGAAAAAGTGTTTATTTATAAGTTCAGGAATATTGCTTGATTTTAATTTTCTTTCTAAAAGGTTAAATTGGAACAGGAGGTAAACTACAACACATTTGGAAAAGCATTTGGAAGAACACCTTCCACCTTTCAGGTGCATCTGCACACAAGCTCAATTCCAGCAGTGAAGCTCAGCCCCAGTACTTTCAGCAGACACTGCAGTCAGACAGCACAGCCAGCAGATCCCCCCCATGGTAGACATGTGGAAGAATCTGAACTATTCCCTAGTAGGGCTTCAAACATTAAATTCTATGAGTAGTTTGGTGCTTTTGTTAAAGATTTAGTAGGGAAACATTTTGTGATAATTCATTGCTGTTGCTGTTATCCTAAACTTAGAATTTTATTATTTTGTTGAAAGGTAAAAATAATAGCCAAAAAAGCAACTGAAAGACTCAAAAGACCAATTTAAATAAAATTAAATATATTGATTTTTAATTTCTTGACTGGGAGGACATTATTTTCATCTTTAGATTCTAGATTGGCAATATTACATGGGCATCCTATTCAATTCTGCCATTTCAAAGCTATAAGAGATCAATTTAGATGTTTTGCAAAGTTCCTCCCAACTGAAAAAACACCTGAGCTAAAAAACCATTAATTTAATTCATTGCGATATTATGAAATTACACTGGAAAAAGACTGTTAAGTGACTGAAATAAGTAAATTTTTTGACATTTAATGAATTATTTCCCTTTGTGAAAAATGTGGAATAGTTTACTTCAAAAATTATTATTATAAATGGAAATTATAATAGTAAAAATTTTTCAAAAAAAGTTCAATTTGTAAGTTTAATTAAAGTTTGAACATTATTAACAATTGAATCTAAAATGAAGGTCAACATTTGAATTCCCAAAACCAAGAGTCCATTTTCTACCTTGGTCCCTGTACAATGTATTATTCTTGAAGCAATAAATAGGTATCAAAAGGGCAGTTTAACAGTAAACATTTATTTTCAGTCACATTTAAAGTCAGCTACGTTTCTCTAGTATGGTAACATCTCACATGGCCACATTTGATTTGAACAGTAATATCTGATGCCAAGCTCAAACCACAAAGAGTCTTTTTGCTGACTATGACTCCAGATCACTCAAAAATCACAAAAAAAACAAGAATGCTATTTGGAAACCCTTGGCAATGTCAAATTTTGCTACTTTTCATTTGGAAAACCATATCTGACCTGCTGAATTTTAGACTAACATGCCCCTGAACTATTTAAACTACTGCCTTGAGGGTCTATAAGACTTAAAAATCAAAAATACACTTACAAAGATATTTATAGTAATGATAATACATAGCAGTGCAGAGAATAGAAGGACTCAAAGCACACAGTGGGGTCTGGATCAGACCACACACAATGAGTAGCAAAACAGTGTTTCATGCACAGTGCAGTCTAGTCACTGCTCCTTTCATTGCTGCCACTGAATTAACACAGAAATACTGCTTTAACATTGTCAGGGTGGTGCAAAGCATCCCATTCTTTCTGGAAAGTCATCAATAGATTATATCCAAAATGATACAGAGACTCATGCAGTTTGTGAGAGAAAACAGCTTGTTCTGCAAAGAGGCTCCAGCTGTCTCCCTCTCACCAGTTGCAGTGTTGTATGTTGCATTATATTGCTTGAAAACAGACTGTATTGATAGGAGACAAGAATAAGTTTACCTAATCTAAATATGTAGGATTCCAGAAAAAGAAAGGCAGACAGAAAGCCAAAAGCATGAATTATGCATATTGTATCATCAAACTCCTATCCTGCTTTAGAGCTGGAGCAGCCTTTGCAAGGAAAACAAAATTAGGATGGAACATATATTGAACAATTTTCTCCATAACTGGTTCTTACTCACCTCAAATGTAAAATTTTATTTAGTTTATATCACAGGAAGACATCCTTATTAAAGTAGCACGTTTACGTGGGTCCCTTTGAAAGGATTTAATGCAAACAAGTCTGAAATAATTGAAGGAAAGACATTTTCTGACTGTTCTCAGAAGAGCTTAGTGAAGAAGAGGATAGCAGGAAAGAATTACTTTATTATATTGATTCCTCAGAAAAAGAAAAATCAAAGTAAGGTAGGTCAAACAAACCAATTCTCTTTTGGAAAATCAATAGAAGCATGCAGAACATGAGTGAATTTACATGTCAAAAAGTGTTTGCTACCATACTGCAAAACAAGAGCTACAAATTATTACTCTAATGAGCTAAGTAATAGAAGAGAGCAGCTTGGTTCATTACTGCACCCTGCTATTTTAAAATACCTTAAATGTAATGTGTATACATTTTTACTAATTTAATCATGTGAGTAATCTGAAATATGACTGATTATACATTACAACTCACTAAAATATATTGAATCATACCATATGATGGACCTGTAGCTGCCTAAAAAACATCTAAAAACTGAAAAATTGATCTACACGAAGCTGTAAGGAAGACTGTCTATCTAAACTTTTATCCAAGGCATATACTTTACCTCCAAGACACTTCTGCTCTGTGACAAAAAAAAAACTTCAGCCATCACCTAAAAACTAAACACACTGATTTCCACTACATATTCTTAGTATTTTGCTTCTTCAAGTAAGAAAATAATGTCTAATAGTGATTCAGTACTTGAAAAAACCTAAAACTCTACTAGTTTCTTTATGTTAATATAATTTCACATCATATACCTTCATCCCTACCCTTCAAGGCAATACTTGCAGTTTCAGATACTTAAAATTGCAAGTGGTTTGGAGCATTAACCTCAGCTCAGTGTTATCAAGTACTATCACTAGCATCAGTGACATGAAACTTAGCTACAGAACTGACTCCCAGTTCCCAGCAGAACCCAGGGCATAACTTCACTTGTCCTGACTGTACAATGTGGTATCCAGCTGTGAGACTCAAGGGACACAGGTGTCCAGCCAGAACCCTTTCTCCACAAAACTCCAGCCACCCACTACACTTTCCCCAACCTATGAAAGATGCATGTGATTCCCTAGATTTCTTCTGTAGCTTCCCTGCATCCTTCTTTCAAGACAGCAAAATACTTCTGATGCAAAAAAATGTGTAGGCATAAACATCTAAACTGCTTTAGGCATTAATCACCCTAAATTCACCACAAAGTGGTAGATCACCTACTGGAAGCAAAGACTTACAGGTCAATTTTGAAGTTTTATAACTGATGTGAAAACTTCCCCTGCCTTGGCCAGGGGTAGAATTAACAGCAAAGGAGCATAGAGTTTGACACATCTCTTGTTGATAAAACTTTCCAAGAAAAGCAAAGAATGGGGAACTCAGACCTATTTTTAAAAAATGTGCATATGAGGTTCACACTCAGGACTTGATCCAGTTTTTCCTGACTACCACTCCCCAAGCTGAGAGTCCAAGACTCAAGCCCTTTTCTTGGCATTATTTAAGCCTCTTCTAAGATTATTTATTAGTGGAAATAAAAGAAAATCAAACAGGAACCCTAGCAAAGTTTCCAGTATTAAGATAGCATCACATCCTCTACTGAATTCATATTGAACAATCAATATAAACTAACTAATAATAGAAGCCAGAAAAGGCATATACTTATCTCACTCTTCTGAAGAGTAAAACCTGCCTTCGTACTGTTGAGTGAACTAAGTGCTGCCAGGATAATCAAACCCTTGAAAAAATTAGCACAAAATTTTCAAAAAGTAGCAATTAAATCCTCTTCTCACCAAGAAAAAAGTATTCTAAAGCAGTACTAAGCATTTTTTCTTTTGAAATGAGGAACAGTGGATTTACTTTGTCTATAAGCACATTAAAAAAATGCCCAAGAACTTTTTCATAAGTAAATACTTTTACAGTCCTGACAAAGCAAATGCAATAAGAATGAAGGTCAAAAGACAAGGCTGCACTCAACCTTGCACAATGTCCATTACTTCCAGTAGAAATTAATCTAATCTCCCCAGGTATTCTGTAAATACTGCTGTTTATTCTTTCCTCATCTCCATTCTAACATGCATCGATCACTAAAAGCAAAGTTTTTTCCTTAGATATCCATTGTACAACTCTCTACCGCTTCAACTAAAAAAAAAAAAATTAAAAAAAAAATAAAATAAATCCACAACACAAAAACCCCACAATCCCACTATTGATAACCTCCAAGCAGAGCCCATTGCCATCACTTGAGCAATGCAGAGAGGGAAAAGCATTTCCAAAACCCAAACTTAGTACACCTTAAAGAGAGTAGAACCCAGCCACAGCTTTCATTTCTACCATCTGAGTTTACTACAGGGAAAATCCAGACCTCCACAAACATATTCAGCCTTTGTTTACAGTAATAGTTAAGAGACCTCTGGTTTTCATTATCTTTTTGATTTTCATTCACTCTTTAGAATTTCAGAGCCCCAGAGGAAGGAAGGAGCCCAAGGCAGGGTGAGAGTCTGTCTTGCTCCTCCCCAGCCTCCTGCAGACAAATGAAGCACTAGGGCAGTGTGAGAAGAACAAGACTGCTCAGAGGAGAGGCACAGAAATAGGCAATGGGACAGTCAGGCCACACCACTGCATGCAGAGCTTGTGGTCTCACTGCAGACCTCCCATGTCTGGACAGGAGGAGGAGAAAAGTGACCACAGCTCCCCTCTCATTTTCTACTTTTCTGTCTCTTCTTTAAAGCTTTGACTTCCTGCAGTTGCTCAATAAATGTTCTTTTCATGGCTGTTCCTGTTCATTTCTTTCTCATTTTCTATTCAGTCCATTTTCTTTTCCTACCTAGCTCTTTATTGTCTGCATATTTTCCCCTCTGCTACCTTCTTGATTTTCTTCAAACTTTTTCCCCCTTTGAAAGGACCAACTTGTTCTCACTGGTAAAATCAAATGCCTTTCCAGAACTGCATTTTTAACTTGGCTTTTGTAGTTTAAAAGAAAATGAATGTACACTTTTATAGCCATTGAACAATAAATATCAGAAGAGTTTCCCTGAGACGGTATTTATTTTAATTATGCATTCATAAATGGCAAAACATCTACATAAGTACATAGTAGAAGAATTTAGAACATGTTACTCACCCTATTGGTTTATCCTGGTAGCCGGATGTGAGTTTTATGCCATCCAACAGAGCTTCTCATTTTCCTTCTTCATGACTCTTTCTACTAGGTATTAAAAAAAAAAAATTATTTAAAGTAACAGCAGCATACAATAATGGGGGGGGTGGGGAGGGAAGGGCACAGAGACCTTCCACTTTCTGTTTAAGAGGAACTGCCTGCTTCAAAATAAGAGACAAGATTTTGACCTCATCATCTCAGAATTCTCTCCACTGTAACAACTGGCAGCCAGTTACTGACATGGATAATTCAGCATATATTTGGAGCAAAGACAAGAAGCAATCGTGGCACCAGCAGACTTTATCTCATACTCAAAACCACATAGAGAGCTTTATCAGCACAAACTGCAGCTTCCCTTGTCTGCACCAGCACATAACTATTGTGAGCTAGCAGACAGTTCAACACAGACATAGCTACAAAGGGAAAATTTCAGTCCTGGGTAGATTAGAACTGGACCTAAAGAAGTCAGTGAACTTAAACTGGCAAGAAAACACGTGGGACTTCTGATGACCATCATTTAGAGCAGCTGTGTTGGTTCCCTCAGAGATAGTCCTGTTTCACACAGTTGCACTGAGATTTCATTATTAAGCATTGTCAGCCAAATCTTATCTTAATTTCTTCATCTTACAAGCAAGACTTTGGGAAATGATCTTCTCTACAATGAAAGCAGCAGAGTCACAATGGGGTTACACAGAGCAAGACAGAAATACTGGTTTGATTCCAGAGGAATTATGATAATTCCCCAGCAATGGTTCTTGCACTTGGTTCTCACACAGTAGCACTCTATCAACTTTTAGCAACAATTATAGACAGGCTGAGAGGGGTTGAGCAGCCTGGAGAAGAGAAGGCTCTAGGAAAACCTTAGAGCACCTTCCAATATCTAAGGGGGCCTACAAAAAAGCTGGACAGGGTTTTTTTTTTTACGAGGGTATGGAGGGACAGGACAAGAGACAACAAGTTCAAATGGAAAGAAAGCAGGTTTAGATTAAATATTAGAAAGAAATTCTTTACTGTCAGGCTGGTAAGGCACTGAAACAGGTTGCCCGGAGGAGCTGTGGCTGCCCCATCCCTAGAAGTGTTCAAGGCCAGGCTGGATATGGCTCTAGGCAACCTGGTCTAAAGTGGAAGGCATCCCTGACCAAGGCAGGGGAGTTGGAACTAGATAGTCTTTAAGGTCCCTTCCAACCCAAACCATTCTGTGATTCTATGAATTACAAGATGTTCAAGACAGAAAACCAATCAAGACATCTCCTAAAGAGAAGAACAGATTCTTCTTCCAGCAGCTCCAGAGTAGATACAGCCTCTCAAGTCCTACACAGATTAAGCCCTTGTCCCCATGCTAAAAAACCAAAGAAAAGTTCTTAGCAAAGCACCCACCATAACCACTACCATAGCAAACCTGTGAAAAGAGAATCAAATTGGAAGACTTAAAACAAGTAAATACCTGGAAATCAGCACAGAGACATAGCCCCATCACACTCAGAGCAATCCCAACTCAAGCAAGAACAAACTAATTGCCTTGCTCCTCCCTAGCTCTTATGTGGCTCCCGATTAGGGTAACACAGCTCAGCTGCCTCAGCTGCCCTGCCACACACTCAGCTGCTCTCCTGCCTCCCCTTCAGGCTGAGGAGCCCCCCTGCCCACACCTGTGGCCACTTCCCCCAGCTGCTGGGGCTTTGATTAAGCACCAAGCATGTTTAGGAGCCATGCCAACCACCTTCTCTTCTAGCACACTACCCTTTGGTGGAAATGAGCAATTCAATCAGTACAACAAAGCTTGCCTGACATATGTAGGTATACATTTGCTCCTAGAGTGATACCAAGGGAAGCTAAATGGCAAATTTAACCTGGTTACACTATAGAATACCTGTAGTAATATGAGATCAGTGTTGGCCCAAAGCTTAAAGAAGTACTTCTGTGAGAAGGAATAGTCTTGAAATAGAGTCCATGTTGTGTTGCATCCTTTTTGAGTATTTGTCTTTTTACTGAAGTGTTGTTGCTTCAGAAACGCAATTATTGCTGATAATCATTTAAATCAAAGATTAAAACAAATCACCACAGACAGGGTGAGACCACTGAATACAATGAAAAAGAGCCTCCTAAATTCTCATAGGAACAAAAATGCTGTAAAAAAACGCAAGTTCTGTTTGCCTGTGGGTATCCAAAACGTCTTACATGTTTATCTGAAAATGTATCTCAATACAAAAATATTAGGCACATTTGTGGCAAAATCTACTTTTCGACAGACAGAGTTGGTGACACAAATAATGTAAAATTAATGACAAAAGAGAACAGACTATTTGTCTAACAGATTATACTCACTGATACTTACTGAAATGTATCTGGATCTTTTCATTTGCTTACTGCTAAGGGTAAGAAGAGGTGATCAACATTGCTGTGACCAGGCAAGAATTGTGCACAAGATCATTCTTTCAGAAGCTGTTGAGAGTCTTGGGGTTGCAGTGGAGACCACAGGAGCCAGGGGTAGCTTCTATTTCTCCAAATCTGACTGTAGATGGAAGCTTCATGAGGAGATCTTGCAGTAGTGTAGCACTCTTAGTCTTGCTTACAATCCTGAGGCAGAAATATCAGCCTTGTTAAAGATCTGGGTGAAGTATTCCAGACATCACACTGGACTGGGAGGCTGGAGTGACAGTGAGAAGAGAGGAAAGAAGAGATAGCACTGCTCTTCCTTGTCTGAGACAGTGAATACAAAATACAGACTTATTTGATAACATGGTCCAAAAGCGTTTTACATCTTGAAACTGGTACAGGCTTGTGTAGAGGCAGGAGTTTTTCTTACAGCACAGAATTAAAGAGAAAATTTTCTCTATGTCTACTGCTTCTTTCATTTTATGACTGAAAATATAGATACTTGGTTTAGAGAAAAAAAAAAACAAACTAACTTTACTAGCATTCTGAACAGAAAGCAGGTATGAAAAAACTGTCTGTCACAAACTGATAATACTTGGATCTGCTTTGACAGTGAAGAAAGGAAGAAAACATAAAAATTGTCAGGGTGGATTTTGTGTTATTAGTAACAATCATCTGGTTGGCAACTTCTCTGCAATGTACTTTTCTTTAGCTGAGAGGAGAAGTTTGCTGTTCTCTCAAAGTTCACTTTTTAAACAGAAAGATTCTGCCTTTAAACACAGTTTTTTTAAAACCCTTATCTCATTGCTGGGTTATCTCTGGGTTACAGTACTGGATTTATAATGATTGATATCTGATTAGTAAGCTGCTACAGTCTGGATAGAGAAGGGGACATTTTGCTCTCGTGACATAGTTTTCTGTGACCACAATAGGAATACAACATTTTCATAACAACAGTGGTCCTGTGCAGGACCAGGACTTGGGCTTGGATGATTCTTTTGGGTCCCTTGCAACTCAGGATATTCTACGATTCTAGAATATACTTTTCTGTGACTACAATGGAAACAAAATATCATTATAACTCACCTTATAATAGCTTGCTCCCAGGAAAGTTTCCTGACTCCAAAGTCCTTATTGCCAAGATTCTCCAACCATTCTGTTTTGTGTAAAAAAAGAGAGTTAAACCAACTCTAACCAAAACATTCTTTAATGATAAAGTACTTTTGCAGTACAGTTGCACTGAAAATGTGAAGCACAGTAGCACTGCAACATTCTTCACTGCAGTAAGCATGAGAAGTCTTCAAACCCTTTTTCTTTTTTTTCTAATTTGTTGAAATTTTTAATTTGTACACGAGTTTCCACATCCATAAGTGTGTTAAAGAGTGGAAGAGCAGCAGGGATTGTTTTACCATCAACTGTTTGTTTTACCAACAGAAGTTGACTGCTTTCAGACACCATCCTGCTCACACAGATAATAGCAGGGGCAAGAGCACAACGCACTCCAATGTCCACTCCAGGAGGTGGCTGTGGTGACTTCTCTCTGTCCAACTGCTTCTGCAAAACCTTGAAAGATCTTCCACTGCAGAAATCTGTCTGTCAGCTGCAGCTTTTTACTGTAATAGCATGGAGCCATTCATGAAAGGAAATAGTTTTCTTATTGGAAAACTTTACTGTAGTACATCTGTGAGAAATAAAGACATGAAATGGGTAAATAAACACATTAGAGTGAACCCTAACAAAAAAAAATGAAAATTTTAACAGCTTAAAATATTGTTCATAAATATATCATTTGTCTCATCTTCAAGTATCAATTACATAAAATCAAGGAGACATAAACACACAATAAATTGTGTGCTGTTCAGTACATATTCATTTTATAAAGAATGTATATTGCATCACAGCATAACTTTAATTCTGACCTTAAATAAATACTATTACAAGAGACCTCTCACATTCTAACCATGGCAATAATAACTACTTCTGGAAAAGACAACCATAAAAAATTATTTCTCTACGCATTAATGGCATCTACTGACAAGCATCAAATAGTAGTCTGCAAATATGTGGTTTTTTAGAATAAGTGAAAAAAATACTTTAGTAGTCCATCTGGCAGAACTAAGAGAAGTCACAGTAATTAAAAATACTTCTAAATTCTACAGCATGTTAATATATTAGACTATTAAAAATCCCTCAATAGTATCCATTAACATGTTGATTTAAGGAATCCCCAGCATACTTTCCAGGGTCAAGACTGTAGCACCATCATGAAGTTTGTATTTCTTTGTATTTGGATGAAAGTGTGCTCATTAGGGGGCTGGCAGCCCAGCTGATATGCTCAGAAGTATTTACATCTCATGTTTTAAAAACCTTGTTTTCTGGTGATTAGTTACTATCATTTGTCCAATGAATTAGATTTTAGGGTTTAGTTTTGTTTTTTTTCCTAAGAACTTCTACATAATAAAGCTAACTGTTATAAATCACACAGGGAGACACACACACAGATCAGCTCAGCTGGGCTCTCTACAGCCAGAGTTATAGCATGATTTGGTGGCACCGCAGCACCTTGCCCCTTCACAATCTTCTTTCAGGAGCACTCACGGGCCTGCTATGGGCATCTTTCCAGAAGGCAGCACCCAAAGAAGAGTTTGCATATATTTACCTCTATTTGGCACCCTTTTGCCCTGCCCTCGCTACAATTCTCCGTACAGCTCGCAAAGAAATTCATAAAATTGAACCCAAATGAGATTACATTGATAATACAGTGTTCCTTTGGAGGCCACCTTTTAGAACAAGGTACAATACTGCAAATTTCCAAGCTGAGCAGGTGTGATAATGAATTCAAAAGCTGAGAATGTGTCACTGTGAATTCAGTTGTTCTCAAAGCTTAATACGTGCATGTTGCAATTTGATGATGCTTTATGCAATCGCAGGGTTGTTACTGTCAGAAGCAATCTGTTTACTTTGCATATTTTCACATTTTTGTGAGCTGCCTAGATTCTATCTTCTGCAATTGGCATAGAGATTTACCAATTTATTTTATTTTTCAAGATGAGTAGCCTTGCAAAGGATCTGAAAAGGTCCCAGCATGTAGAATTTGGGAAAATTCTGGGGCATAATGATATTCATGAAGATTCAGATTCCACATTCATCTGACCTTGACAGCTGAAACAAGGCCAGATGATCTCAAAGACCAAGCTCCATGGGTCAGAAAGGCCTCAAAGCAGAGCAGAGGGAAAACTGCCCACCCTTGGTTTGCCACTCCAATATTCTGACATTGGAGGGAGAGGCTCCGAGTCATGAAAAAAACAATATAAACAGCCTGGCAGAAGCCATGATGGGTTTATGGGTCCAGAAAAAAAGGGGAAATAAACATTTCTGCTGCTGCCCTCTCCATGCAACCAATGGAGAGGGCAGCGAGCCTACTCTGTGATCAATTGGACAGCAGAGCCCAAGATGCCGTCCACCCATCCACTGGCTGTGAGCTCATGGCAAGAGAGGGGCAGGCAAGAAGCAGAGGACTCCTGCTTCTTTTCACTGCTTGAATGAAGTATTATGAGCTCCTCTGATCAGCAGAGGACAACTTGAGACCTGTTCTCATCTACATCCACTCCATTGTGGCTGCTGTCAGCCTAATTTGGTCCCTCCCTGCTGGCATCACTGGTTCCCTGACTTGATGGACTGGGAATCACCTGGCTTTAAATCTGAGCTGAGCAGCAAGGTTGTTAACAAAGACTACCTCCAGCTCTGTTTGCTAGTACCTGGTCTGCTCTGTGTTACAGCATGTCTTTGCAAGCTTTAGCTGGTTTTACCTTTTAATGTAGAAATGTGGAAATTACTATATTCTTGGAAAAAAACTTCCCATGGAATCTTTCTTAATAAAGGAATAGACAAAAAACTATGATAGTAAAAGCCATGATTTATATGTTGTTTATTCTTCTACTAGCATTTCTGTCATTAAAGTTATCATATTTAATTTTACGTAAAGTCTTGAATCCAAGAAAAGAACCCCTGTACTTCTCTTATGTACTACTTAAAAAGTTAAGCACCTTTCAAGTGACCTTTTACATCACTAATTGAACCTTGATATTGTATTTCTCATACATCTAACAGTTATATATACACACCATTCAATTGCAAATTGGCAAGTCCCATTCATGGCAGTAGGAATGGCACAAGCACACTCACTGGAAAGTGGCCAATGCCCAGTGTCTGAGTTGTTAAAACAACAATTGAAATTAAAAGTCATTTTCTTGAAGTTGTTCGAACTTTCTTAGGGAGAATCCTCCCTGTAATATATTTGCATTATCAGGCTCACTATACAATTTGGTTTATGTTAGATGCAATATCTGCAGAAAATGCAGGACTTAATTAGTTGTATCTAGGATGTGAGCAGGAGAAAAGTCAAGGTATTGCCTTTTACTTAAGGGGTGGCATCCACCAGCTGGCATTCAAAAAAAGCCCCAAACACATTAGTTCTTCAGTTCACAGGTCAGTTCACAGAATGTACTATGAGATTCCAGCAAAAATATTATACTCTAAATTTGGATCTAAAAAAAATGAGTTGCAGAAAATGAATAAATATAGTGATTTATAAGTTAAAAAAAAATAGTAAGGATAGCAGTTTTGAAGCCTTAACTCCAGTTATTGCTATTCATGTGACTGTAATTGCAATTTTTAACAATTTCTGGACACTGCCTATAATCTTTTGCTGGTGTTTAAGTAAGTGCCACTTCTCTGAATTTAATCGGTGTCATATAATACAACACAAAATTATATTACCTGAGTATCTTGACTGGCACATGCGCACCTTGCACAGTATTTGTTACAAATGAAAACATCTTATATTTCCCCCCTGTACAGCTGGCAACATCCCCTTCTGCAACTGCTGAGTCCCAGAGGCTTTCTGAAACAACATGTTTTGTTTGCTTTCAGTCATATGCTCATGTGATAAAAGCCTTATTTGCATTATGAAATCATAATGATTTATAAACTTCAATATAAATTCAGTTAATCTTTGCAAGAAGCCAAAGTGGAATGAATTCAGGACATGTTGCACTTCCAAGGCAAAGGGCTTAATGGACCAAGTATTTAAAGGAGCCAAGAATGGGTAGGTTTAAAAGTGAAACAAAATTGGGTGTTTAATTTTTTTTTTACAAATTAGACTTTAAAAGCAAAGCACTTCTGAAAATCTTCAGATCCACAGCTTTCAAAAGTCTAAGGTTTACATCTGAAAATTACTGGGAAAATAAGCAAAAAATTAGATTTGCTTTCAAAGTTCATCTACAGCTTTTGTGATAAGAAAAAACATTTTCCAGGCTTTCCCAGTGACATATTATTTAGGTAAGATCAACATTAGTGTTACAGAAAAGAATTTCAAAACATGTAAATTCTATTTAAAAGCAATAAATAAAGGTTATTTTTTTTCTGAACTAACACTTTTGTGTTTACTCTGTTTCTGGTAATGTTTGATCTGTATTCTTTTCCGGAGAGAAAAAAACCAAACAAGTATATGTAGCGGCAAGGCTAAAATCACATTTTTTAAAATCCATGAATTGTGTACTCCTGACAGCAAAGTTAAAGCAATGTCTAAAAACTCCCTGCTTTTAATAGCAGTTGAGACTACTCACCACTATTCAGGAGGCACCCAGCAGTGTGCAGGATTGGGCCAACATGTCTGGGATCAGCGAAAAAATTATGAAAGCCACGTATTCCTGAAATGCTACGTTCTGCATCCTTTCCTTCCTGCTCTTTCCCCTCAGGCTGTCTGGGTTTTCAATCTAAATTTCTGAAGTTTATATGACTTCCCTCGTGTTGTTTCTTTCCAAGTTGTTTTTTAGATATTAGGGAGAAGTATAACAGGAAATTTCATAAAATCTAAGGTAGTATGTTCTATTTTAAGATGATTAGTGCCTCCTCTTTTCAAAAGATAGCCTAATGAAAGTAAAATTAGTCTGGAAAGTCAATTCAGGACTTATTTTCATATCTTTTTCACTCAAAACCCACTTACGATTAAGCTACAGGGAAAAAAAAAATCAAACAAACCCCCAGGCTTGGTCCCTAGAAAGCTTAAGAATTGTTCCTCCCTGTTTCCTTAATTTAATTTTTTTTAATGTGGTTAGCATCTAAATAAACCTTATCAAACATTTCTTACTCCACTGACAATTTTCTGACCTCCTAGTTGAAGATCTGAGCCCTAACTTAGTTCATGGATGAGTAATCACAGCAGGTTCACAGCAGAACCTCTCCGAGAACTACAAATATATCATCTGCAGCATTGTAAATCAAAGCCTCAAAGAGCATCGTTTAGCCTGAAGCTAAAATTGCTTGTTTATCAGATGGTGCCTAGCTTAGCATGGAGCAGTTCCTTGTAAATCTCAGGGACCTTTTACAGCATATACTTAAGCAAGCATACTGGCTCCTGAGAGACTTTCCGAGAGCTTTAATGACTGCAGACTGCTAAAAGATCCAGGTCTTGGTTTAGTTAAGTGGTTACTTGTATAGCTTGGCTCCATTTTGTAAACTCCCAAAGATAAGGTGTCTGCTTTATCTGGGGAAAGAGCACGCATTAGTTTCTTGGGAAATCTTTATGTCCTAAGTGTTAATGTTCCTGTGGCTTTTGGTATTTTGACCTTTGTCTGCTTACTTTTGATTTACAGAGGGAGCAAATCTTTTTCCCCTAAGCAAATCTTTTTCCTATGTTTTATAGGTACTTTGAAAAGCACAGTGAAATATTCACGGTACGGCTTTTAAAAGAAAGTGTAAGGCTGCAAGACTCATAAGTACATCGTACAGCTCAAGACACTCTAATGACAAGGAGGTAAGAAGACCACCCATTTTATTTCTTACTCCTATTTGCTGTTTTATTTCCTAATAAAATGGGTGGTCACAACAACTCCATGGACCACCGCCTCGGTGCAACCCAGGACAAAGCCCAGGCTATTCACCCCAGTAGCAACTCACCCCTCTGTGGCAGAAAGGCTCACAGGGTCTGGCTGGACAGCAACAGTAGGAACAGGAAGGCAGCTCCCTTTGGTTTACAGCTTGGAGTAGTGCTTGCTATGGTCATGAACTGGCTGGATTTACCACTGATGTCCAGGCAGCTACTTCCTGAGAGATAGTTGCATAGACTTGATGTAATTTGCTAATCGTAGAGCTTGTTATCTGGGTCTCTCACTTTTTGATTTGAATTAATTAGAGTTCACCTCGATACAGCCACCTGCTGTGCTGTCACACACAGCATACATTGGTACAACAAAAACAAGGAATTTTTTTAATAGGCTTATTCAAGCAAAATGTGCTCCCATTAGATGTGTGAAATGGCATCACTACAATGTCATAGACTAAAAAGGGGAACATCATTTATTTCAGCTGGTATGGTAATGATGCAAATGAGAAGAAAAATCGTCCATTGCATTTATAGGCAGAAGACCCAATACATTTAAAATCTAATTTGACTTTGCCAATTATTCAATATCTTTGAGTCTTTCTCACCTTCTGTATTTTTTTCCTTGATCCAAGTTAAGAGCAAGAAGGTCTGATTTTTGTTGCTGCTAGTAGCATTGTTAACATTTCTTAAACCAAAAATTTTTGCTGGTCTTCTGAGTGCACACCTCCTCCAGCACCACTGCAACCATTTGCACATACTCCTGCAAGTAAGCACACTCTGCATATCATAGAACTGAAAATATACTCCCTTGATACATGTTTTTCAAACAGAACAAATCCTTATAAAACAGAGCTAAGGAAAAGATAAATAACTTTAAAAGTGCACAGCAGCATTTATCCTTTGAAAGCTGCTGCTTTCAAACTGTATTGAAAAACATGAGTTTCCTTTCCACTAAGTATTTAATATTGGCAATGGCAGACTTATTGGGATGTGCAATTGTATTTGTTTGCTTTCTCACATTCAAAGAACTATATTGAAAATCAAATCCTGTTTTCTTATACACAGAAGAACACAGCCTGCCCAAGTAAGCAGGCTTTTGTACAAAAGATGTCAGGACATCCAAAATACATCTGAAGCTATTTTTTCAGCACAGGATCAGTAATGGGTGACAAATTTACTCCATTAATGTGTAAAGATGGTTGAGCTGGCTTTGAACAATCTGTTGTGGTTTAGATCGAGTTGCCAGGAGCTCAGGGCAAAATAATTCACCCTGGCTACCATGTCCTGTGGGCACATCACTCTTTCTTCTAAAACTCAACTTTTTTTCTCCATTCAGTACTGTTCAGTGTTCTACATGTGACCTGAATGTTCAGTCAGTGACAACTTCATGATGTTTCACAGAGAAACTTCTTCTAATCTAACGTGTACTCTATAGGAAATATAACATCAATTTCATAAGAAAAATTGTTGATAGGTCCTGATTTTGTTGGAAGACAAAAGAAAAATAAAACAGGAAATACAGAATTAAAATTATATCCAGATAGCTGGATAGATAGAGATAACATATGGCTCATACTAATTTGTCTTTTTGAAAACAATTCATACTGAACTGCTAGAGGGGTTCTAATACTATCCACATTATTATAGGAGCCCTTCTGTGGCCTTATAAAAATACATCATTTCCAGGATATTAATCTTTGTAAGAGTTGGTGGTTATTTTAAAAATGCAGACTTCTACTAATAACAGTATTTGGCATGGTTGGGCACTTTCTCAATTCAGAGCACTGTATCACTTGAATCTTTAACTCCATTCTACTTCTGTGATGAAAATGTCAATATTCCCATTTGGCAAATGAAGAAATTGAAACAGAGCATCAAATTTGATTACCCAGGATCACAAAGGCTATAGCTGTGATGTAGTTAAACATATGACTGTTGCTTGCACCCGCAAGGGCTGCTTCCAGGAATGGAGCACTATGCCACAGAAGCTGCAGATTCCATGCAGGACCTTGGGTAGAAGTTGCTGCCTTAGCTAAGTACTTTAGGTATAATTTCTTGAGTTGCAATTATGCCTTCAGAGAAATAGTAGCAAAGTCAAAATTAAAAATTAGGACTCCTCTCTTCCAAAAGCAGTGTAATTTCTCCAATATTGCAGTACCTATCCATTTTCCCAGTTAAAACACATGCAGGAGATAAAAACTGGCAATGCAAAAAAAACCCCACCACCTGAGGATGCATGCAAGAGTGCACTACAGACTGGAGTTAGCAGAAAGACAAACTGAAATAGTCTGTGGTAAAGAGTACACTGTGTTTAAACTTTGAAACCAAAGAACTGCAGGAAGAGAAGGCTTCATTTAGTAAACATTGTTCAGTTGTTGATGCTAATTGTTTCAGAGAGAGATTAAGGACAAAAAAGTTCATCCAAGGAAAAAAGAAGGCATTTGAGCTTTCCAGTCACTGATCCTACAGTTGGAATTCATGTTCAGTCACTGCCCTCTCTTTTTTGCTTTGAATATTGTTGTCCCTATGTCAGACTCCCAGGTTTAGCACCATCTGACTTTGTCATTTGAATTGTGTTTAGTTTTCATGTCTGAAGTCTGTGTCTAAATCTTTTGTGCAATACAAAATATAAAATGTGCAAACAAACCCATAGAAGTGAGTTTTCTAACCAGTATATTCATCAGAGGAAGAATCATAACTATCCAACAAAGGCCTAATCTCCTAAAGCCTGTGAGCAGAAGATAATAATCCTGGACCCACTGAAGTTGAGTGAATAAACTCCCAATTTGCCTTGAGAGATGTTCATTTCTTCATGGCTGTATTCTTAAGACCATCCATTACTTCAAAACATATTGAAAAGCAATATTTTTGTAACCATATAGCACTTACTGTGTTGGTGTGATTAAGAACTAGATAAGAGTTTGTACTTAAAGGCACACAATTCTAAATCAGACAGACGGTGCTAATTTTTAACAGTGAGGATAATGAATCAAACTCCTACATGGAGTAATGGTTCCTCCAACTCTGGAAACCTCCTTGGTGAAATCTGAAAATAGCTATGGAAGGTTCACAGGTCAAACAAATACTCCGCTCAGTGCTAGGGTAGCAGGCTAAATCTGTTAATACATCCATACTAAAATCTACTACATCTTTAATACATCCATACTATGTGGAGGAATGGCTATATGACCGAGGACACGTAGACCTACAAGAGCTGAGCGAGCATGAACTTGGCAAAGTTAGAACACAGCTGGTGTAGCTGTCGTGCAAGCAAGGTCACGCTGGCCTTGGTAGTGACTGTTATGCAATAACAAGATCTTGCTGTTATCTTGTGGTCACAGAAGCATGAGAAAAGAAGGAACTGAGAATTTTCACAAATAGAAATTGAGGGCATTTCTAATCTTTAAGGCTGTTACCAATTGTAGAGCTAGGTTACAGAATACTAATGATCTTGTTATGTATCCTATATATACTGTGATGTATAATCAAATAAACGAAGCTTGCTGATACTCATATTGAGCATCCATGCCTCCCGCGCTGCGACAATACTACATCTTTAAATTAGGTGGTCAAGTAACCTCATCCTTCACTGAGGAATCACAGGAACAGATTCAAATTCAGAGGAACTGAGAAAGTTACAATGTTGCAGTTTTACTTAGCTACAGAAATATTTCTCAATTGAAAAAAAAAGTCTGAATTTAGAAATTATTATGGGGGAAGATTATTTCTAAAATGCTCCTGGTGATTAGCTGGTAACTGTAGGACTTCAAAACATTCCCATATGTAGATATACTTTTTTATTTTTGGCTGAGTAGATTGTTGTCACTGACTTCACTGGGAAAAAATTTTAACCCAAATTTTCCAGGTAATAATGTTTCTAACAGCCTTTGCTGAAGAGTTTCATGTATGTGAACCATCTCACGATTTATATGTTTATTACTCACACATTCAAGTTTATGTGTAATTGGTTTTGGAGGAGACATGAGTAACTTCAGCAACAAGTGGGGAACAGAGGGTCAAGCAAGTGAGGCTGCTTTGCTTTTAAGGTAAGTTGGGGAATACTAGGGTTATTTCTGCCCACCTAGAAGCTTTAAAGAGAACACTTATTTAGACAACAAGGCCTTTCAGTGGCAGACGTGCAGCACCCACATTTGTTTACAGAGCATGTCATAATTACGGCTGTTAAAATAATATCACTGGAAAAGGTTCTACTGATTTTTTTTTTCCTGTTTGATTAGTTTTAGGGGACAACAAACCTCCTCTAAACAAGGAAATCTGTAAAGCTCTACTTTGATAAATCAGCACTCCTTCATTGCTTTAGCAGAGCCCCAGTGTGGACTTTAGTGAGATGCAGAGAGGGGTTGGCAGAGCCTTCCATAAGGTCCCTGCCACCAGTGCCACAGTGAAACTGCTACTGCTGCTTTATGGGGAAACAAAAAGCCCAAACCACTTTTCCATTCTTCTTCCATCACTAAAAAGTTGTGAACATGTTGCAGAGAAAAACATGATTCTGGTGAGAATGCACATCGCTCAACATTTCCATGCATGGAGAGTGGAAAAAGTGCGATGCTACCTTAGACTGAGGTAAGATCAC
This sequence comes from Myiozetetes cayanensis, assembly GCF_022539395.1. NCBI lineage: Eukaryota > Metazoa > Chordata > Aves > Passeriformes > Tyrannidae > Myiozetetes > Myiozetetes cayanensis. Next base: position 16,415,261 of record NW_026088185.1, on the reverse strand, counting down.
TGCACATACAGAGAAGGAGGTTACAAAAATACTAACTAATGCACTTAACTGTCTCTGAAATTCTCCTTAGGAATAAAAGGGGCTTGAGTTTGTAAGATCTGACATTTCCCTTCCATGCATTAGGACAAGTAACTTCAAGCAAATTTTTTCTTCCTCCATGTTTCCAGTCAGGTCAGTCTCATTAGTGCCACCAAGGCACCAGCAGTGGGGTAGGTGGCTTGCATTTGCTGCTGGTTATTTATTTATGTACTTTTACATTGATCTGTAAATACATCCGGGAGCACTTGTACCATCTGCTGCGCATTTGTCAGTCACTGAATGGAGGGTGGACATCTGGGGATGTCACTGGGTTTTGTTGATTTTCCACCATTAGAGCTACTGTTTCCGTTTTAAGCACGATGTGAGCAAAGACCCTGGCTGACTGGTGAAAAGGCAGATCTGTGTATGTGACACTGCATCCAAATCCACCGGGTCAGAGTTTTCTCCCAGACTTCCTCTCACTTTTTAGAGCTCAGCGTACCAAAAGAGCATGACATGTAAAAGAATCAGCCTTAGTGCTCCTCTGCAGCATGAATGGCAATATTGAATGGTAATATGACAGACAAACACAAGTACCTCTTATGTGTCCAGGACATCACAAAACCCCAGATTTCTGGGGGAGGGGGAGGAAAATCACATAATTTAATATGTTCCCCTAAATTCTGTTTTGACAGCCATTGCACACCTTCAGACATAGATGGCGAACACCAAGACTGCTTACCTGGGTTCCAGAAGCAAAGCCACAATATTAATTAATACTCTTCAAAAAAATCGCCTTTTTGTCACCTACTACCTGCACACTCACAGACACACAGTTTCTCACAAGTATGGTCTCCAGAATCAGCAAGACAGTATTGCTCAATATTTATGTTTAAACCCTGACTTTCAGGACAACTAAAAATAATAATAGATTGATTTTAACATAAAAACTTTGAGTGTATTTGGTTTATGGTTTCAAGACAAGCCTCTTTTAGTCTGCAAACTAAAATTCAGAGATAATTATCTGATTCCAGCTACCAGTGTGCAAGGAAAGAAACCACACTGAATCGTGAGAAGTAAAACAATCTCTGCCAGCTCCCAGCGTTTTCTGCTTTGAAGCAGCTTTTTCTGTCCTGCTGAACTGAAACAGCAAGTGCTGCTACAAGGACTTGCCTGTGCTGGGAGAGGTGAGCACAACCACGAAGTAAAGCTGCTCAAGGCATGCACAGCCTCTCTAGTTCTGAGGGCACGTGGCCTTCACCCATCAAAAACATGGTTTGTTGGGGTTGAAACAAACTGATTGCAGCTTCTAAACATAGCTATGGCTTTGCTTGATCATAAAAATTCAAGTCTGTGGGAGCTGAAAAGTTACTTGGGTGTAAGTAGGTTTGTAGAGCACATATGCATACACATTTTTCACATTTTCCAAAAGGTTTTCCAGATGCCACCCTGCTTAGAGATACTGCCATTAAGTTTTTAAAAATCTTTTACATCCCACAGTTCATAGCTTGTGGCGTATAAGCTTTGCTTGCCATAACAAGTTCATAGATTAATATATGCAGTGTTCTTGAGCCAGTTGTGATCCTGGTTGCTAAGATCTATAAATACATTGGAATAACTGGGAAAGTTTGAGGGAGTCACTGTGAGAACTGTTGGGATCCTCTTCTGGGAGGGAGGGAAGGAAGCAAGACCTGTTTGTCCATCTTCTACAGGCTGCTACCTACAGCTCCTGCTGCTGCCAGGAAAACAAACTAGTTGCAGACTGCACGTTACTTCAACACTGTAAATGCTATTGCACTCATTTTCTTTCAGAATTGCCACTTCCATTTCATCTAGAGCAAATTATCAATATTAGAAAACATATAGTTGCAACCAGCTCCCATGAAATCCAAGAATAGCTTTTATTTTTTATGTTTTTGTAACAGGACTTTAGGTATTCACTTACCTTCAAATTTGAGTTTTCTATTTTCTTTGTAAAATTTTGGTTATGATTTTTCTGCTTTCAGCCTTGCTGCCTGCAGGATGGTGGTAGAGATGATATTCATCTCACCCTGGTGTCATAAATGAAATTAAAATAAATACTGCTTATCACTCGCTCTCAGCCTATTTTCTTTCTCATTCTCTTGCTCCTCAGTGTAATACAGCATTTACAGCCATTTCTGCCTGTATGGGAGTCATGAACAAAATTTCCATTCTGAAATGGCTGTGAATTTCAGATTCATCCTTTATGGGAACAACAGTTAGAAGAAGGGAACTTGTACAATCCTCCCCTAGTGTTTGTATGCCATGTATTAGATACAGTGATTAGTATCATTCCTCTATGTGGATTATATTCAGTAGGACATAGGGTGGGGAAATCATATGATAATGTTTTCTTAAGGGTCAGGGTTAGAGGAAGGGGTCATAGTACAAAGCCAAAATATTCACTACTACAGACAGTTTAAAGGTTTGCTTGATTGGATGTACTGATATTTTTATTCATTTCTTAAGGTTTTTCATTTTTTATTTGAATAGAAAAATAAGAAAACAATAATGGGGTTTGTTGGTATCAGTTTCAGAAACTACAGAGAATGGAATTTTTTTTACTGCTCGAGGCAGAATGAGCAGTCCATTCTTTTGCTTGACCTCTGGTATATCTGGAGAATATGTAAACATACTGAAACTTCGTTGTGTTCTACAGTAGGGGAATGAAGTGCATCGATTGCTTGCAATTATTAGCTAGAGTGGGATAAGCCTTCTCCTTATTATGCAGATTAGTGAAGCTCTCAGTTCCAACATATTGTACAGATGCAGGAGAGCAGCTGCTCTTACAGATGGCAAGTACACAGCTCCATTAGTATGTATCTATTGTCTGCTCTTGGCTTGCTCAGAGGATGGACAGGATGGGTAAAGAGGAATTGTCACACAGTGAAATGTAAAGGAGAACACACACTCTTAAAAATCCATACCCAGGAGACTATTTACACAGCAGGGCAGACAGCAATCAAATTAAAAATCTACCCTAAATAAGGACTTTCATATGTCACAATTAAGCTTCTCTAGTTTTAAAATATACTAACCATTAAAACCAAGGAATAGAATTCAAATTTGACAACTAAGTGGTATTAAATAAAATGAAATCCTGGGAGGTTCATTTAAAATTTGGTCATGTATTTGGCCCATCCAAAGCTTTCTTTAACAAAACCTCCCCCCTTAAAAGACACCTCACTACCCCAAAGAACAAATCCTCTCTTATTTTGCATAACATTAAAGACAGAAAAGCAGAACTGTGCTTCATTTATTAAACTTTTCACCATCAGAATATAGCATTTCATGCAATTTTTTGCATTAATAAGAGCTGAAACAGCTAAATTTAAGTTTGTATAGACAGCATCGATTGTGCATCTATGTCAATTATTCTTTGCAAAAATGCTAAACAGAACATTAGTTAACCATGTGGTAATTTTTAATGTGGTGAACAATTCCTGAGGAAAGATACAGCCAAAAATAGTCCAGTGAAGAACAATTATTTATAACAAATCTGTGGTTGGATGCACAAATTATGGATGTACCAGCAGGTTTTATGATATACTTAACATAAAGTTTATCTTCATTTTTATTTAGTACAGAGATGACATACACTGGGGAAGGGTTGTAAGGTACAAGCTAAGAAGGTGGTAAACCCTAAGTCACAGTCTCATTCCAATCTGAAAGTCTGGGAAGCCAAAGATGCCTAACCAATTGCAAGGGAAATAACATATATAGAAATGGATAGGCAGACCAACAGGTCCATATAACATTTGAGAGGCACTTGTCCTTAGTGACAAGCCTTTCACCCAAGGCAATCTCAAAAGATGACTTGCCCGTGAGCAAAGTCAAATAGATCTGTTCCTGTGACATGCAGGGCCTGGGGATCAGCAGCACAGTGACTCAGCTTCAAGGTGCCACTGCTGCCCTTCAGCACTAGGTCTGAGGTCCTCTATGTTCGGGGAGAAATTACTTGATTTATTTTGCACACAGATTTTTTTAGTAAAATACTAAAGGGTAAGACCAAAGCAAAGTGGCATTGTTTTTTGGTGGTTTCCCCCACTCCCCAAGGTGATAGAATTGTAATTAGTCGTTTCATTTAATTTGGCTTGCAGATATGCAGTCTTCACCCAGCTGCTGGGTGAAGATGCTGCATTTGCTTATGTCCTTCATCTGAACTTCGCCCAGAAAAAGACTTTGTTAAAAACATTGAGTAAGCATTCTCTTTCAAAAATGTAGTTGAATTTTGACAAGAATGTAAAAACATAAACATATGATACGAAAACTATAGGGGAAGAAGACTACTTTGGGCTGCCCAAAAGCAGAATATTTTTCTCCCAGAAAACCGGAAAGTAGTATAATTTAATTCCCTTAGTGGTTTGTGCATTTTTAAGTGAATATGAGTGGTATCAGGAAATCAAGATATGCATCCATTCTTCTAAGCTTGGCACCATCTAGGGAGATGTTGTTCTGCTTCCCTTGAAGTCTTACTCCCTAACCAGCTATAAATTTACTTAAGGAAGTTGGAGGTTTTCTTTGACAAGATGAAAATTCTCAAGAAGTTGAATGACAGATCTTTTCTTCTCACAGCAAATATTTTAATTTCTACCTAATAAAAGAAAGTAGCTATGCCAGGACTCTAGGATAGCTTTCCTGCTCTATCTGCTCACAGACAGTCCAAAGGTAAAAGTTGAAGTACGTTGAAAGTATGTCCAGGCACTCATGCTGCGTGCTCTGGGGTTAAAAGAAAATTAAAGCAGTTTTGAGCCTCTGGGTAAGGCTGATATGCAGAGCACAGATGCTCAGGTCTCTTCAGACAATGAGCTGTGTGAGCATCACCATGTCAGGCAGCATCTCAGGTAGCCCTTATGAGAAGCTCCGGTGTCTTGAGATGTGTAGATTAGCAGTACATTCAAATTAATCTTGTATCTGGTCTCACAGATTAAATGGATACACTTGAAGGATTTTGTTTTGAATGAGTCTTACAGGATTTGGGCTTAGATGAGAGCAGAATTTTTTACCTTCCTCCCAAATGCATCCTGTGCATCTGACTTCACAGCACATGGCTCAGTCTGAGGATGACCATGCAATCCCATCAGTTCTCCTAAAGTCCCCCTAAAGGCTACTGTTTCTATGTTAATCCAGTCAAAAACAAATCCCCAAGTATCAAGAATTTTGATTTTGTTCCTACAGGTTTGTTTTTTTTGTCATTAGTAATGATAAAATACATAAAGGTGATATAATCATCATACAAAAGTAACACATTGTTTAGGAAGAAAAAAGCTATGGTGGGCTACTTAGCTCCAGGTGCTTCCTGGGTCATTTATTTTGTTCTTCCTATATATATATATATATATATATATAATTCATTTTTTTAATCCTTTCTGGACTGTTTTTTCATGTTAATAGCACCTAAAGGTCTGTACTTTTTTCACAGCATATAACCATAAATTCCAGTGCAATGTTCTGAGATCATTGCTTAACATAAAGAGAACATTCTCCTCTGACATTTTTTAATTTGATACTTTATCTGTAGCAAAAAGCACATATCACCTAAAACACAGGAGAGCAATGCACTTGAAATTGTAAATTTGAGGGGTTTCAACGCTATTTGAGATTAAGACAATTTTGTTGAAACTTACTATGTCTTAACTGATATTTTAACTGAATTCCAAGATCAAGTCTCCAGATAACTTTTTAATGAAAAAAATTTGATAAGGCAGAGATCTGTCTTTGTTTTCTTCTGAATTTAGAGGGCTTTTTCTAATATGAACCCATTACTAATATGAACAACGAGGACCATGCCCTAATTTCATCTTCTGTCACTGTAGCTGGGTTCAGGTTTAAATTTCGAGAGTGTATTGCTAATATACCAAGAGTCTATACCCTAATCATGGCACTTACATTCACAAATCTCTAATACTTATGGTCTGGACACTAGTGTACAGGAATCAGGCAAGTACAGAAAGAGAGATACATTTTTATCAGCACAGTACAAAAAGAGCAGCAGAATGTCTGCCCTAGTAGTTTTCCATACCAAACCTGCTAAACATGAGGCAAAGTACTAGCAGAATTGGTTGTTATGGGTCTAAGAAATCAGAACTATTTTTCATGGATTTTGTTGCTCTAGGATTCTAGAACCTATTTTTTGAATAAAAAAGATGACACTACAAATCTCTAGAGGATTGTTTTTCAATAAATTGTTTTGCCTAAAGCAATAGTGACCTAGACCCATACCATTATCTTATCAAGGAGATGAGGTAACAGGCTGCCAGTGAACAGACTGTGCAAAACAGGGGAGATAGAGACATCTTTTACCAAATCCCAACTCAGTGCTCCGAAATGACAGCTTGTGAGAAAGTGTTCTCTGTTGATCTAAAATAAAAAGCCAATAAAATTGAAGTCTTAGGAAGTCACATCCCTTAAAAATGAAATCCATAAATAACTGACTTGACATGCATTTTAATAAAAGTGTTAAAAATACACATGCAAAAATATGTTTTCACACATGTATTTAATAGGCAAGATCTCATTCGAGAGACCAGAAAAAACACATGGAATATTGTTTTGGAAAAATAAAGGACTTTTCTGATGTTGCTCAAACAAAACTAGGCAAACCCTATCTACATTCCTGTTTGTAAGTCTGGGACATGCACAGCCAACTTCCCAAGGCTTACAGATTTCCAGAAGAGACCTAACATTTGAAAGCCATGCACAAAGCAAAATTTGGAGACAAGGAGTTCAAGTTTCCTGAATTAAACGTGTTGTATATTAAATGTTTGATATGCCTCCCACAATAAACAAACAAAAATTAGCATGGCTGCATTTCACTATGAGATGAGCTGGACTAGATGGTCTTCAGAGGTTCCTTCCAGCACTAATGGTTCTGTGATTCTGTGATTGTGTTTTTATAAAAACTAAACCAAAGAATTTTCAAACCAACTTTTATAAGGGAAGTAGTGCAATACAAATGTTTATTATTTCCAGTGTAACATGCAGCTTCTATGCTATGCTGACACTGGATGAGCTTTACAGACATTTGTGCTCCATGATGCAAGAATATAAAATCTTCAAGAAAAAGACTGCAGTGTACTGTATTTTTTCCTGTTGAACTACTTTATACAGTAAAAATATATTTATTATGGAAAACATTGATTACCTTCAGACAAGAGCTATTCATTCAGAGTTTACTGTACCCTGTTACGTTCAGTCAGTTAGAGTAGAATTTCTAGTCTAAGCTCAAAGAACTTCAAACAGCATCCATCTAAGTAGAGAAATTCACTGTCACAGGTATCAACGGTCAATAATTTAGGGTTGATAGGAAGATGGCAATCTGACCTAGACAACACACTCATCCATTTCTGGCACAATTAGTAGAGCTAACTGTAAGTACTTTTCTCTTCCTTCAAATACACTCATGAATTTCAAAGTTTTTCCTGTTTCACACCAAAGAAAACTTCTCAAATTCCTTTTTCAAAGGAGACAATAATTTCCTACACTTTTCAATAACGTCGTTACCAGGTGATTCACAAGAGATGGTGTAGAAGACAACTGAAGATCGTGTGAGGACAAAAACCTTTAAAAAAAACTCAAAACAAACCAAAACAAAATCTAAACAAAAACCCATCAAACCTGAATATATAGAATATATGTATTCTAGACTCCTCATTTACCCAAAAGTAACTCCTTGGGGCTACGTGTGATGAAGAGAATGTTTCATTCCAGAACACCTCAGGAGAGATTTTGGCAGAATTGATCTGGAAGAACAAGACCTCATAACAGAGGTCATTCCAGCACAAGATTCTGGTCCTTCAGCTTTTAGCAGACCTGAATATTGAAAAAGACTTCTCTGTGCAACATAAAACTTGATGGAAATAATTCACATAATTTGAGAGAGCTGGAAAACAAAAAAATACACCTAACAGCTGGGCCAGATTATTCTACTGAAATTAAAACCTCCTACAGCTCTTCAAACAACAGTCCTTGTGCACCAAAATGTATTGTGTGATTTTCAGTGCAATGTTTCCATGTTGTATAAACCATACATCTTCACAATTCTTTCCCTGGTGAGGTTAGTAAAATAATTTATGCAAAATAAATGAGAATACAGAAAGGTCAATCAGGGTACATACACTACAGTGGAGGGTTGCTGGTTTTGTTTTCTTCCTCCAGACTAATGTTTGAACCCCTCAAGAACGCTTAAGAGAGAGAGAACAGATAACTGCTGAGATGAAGTTAGATTCCCTTAAGATTTCAAAAATTCTGTATATTAAACAAATTACTTTCAAGACAAATCCTGTCTAAATAAAAGTTTAGAATTTAAAAAAATCTTTTACTGTGTCAGATGACTTCAAATAATCCCTGTAAAGCAAAAAATCTAAGTTCAGCTATAGATAATGTAAGTTTTTTCTTTATAAAAGAATATTAAGAAATTATTACTAAAATGGAAGAACCTAGCCTGAGGCAGCCAAGACTTACTGAATTCAGATGATTTTGTATTTAAACAGCAATATTTACAATAATATGACAGGCACAACTGAAAAAAAATCACAAATTATATGAAGCATGTAAATGCTCTGTAGTAGACTTTAAAACTTTATTTAACTTTTATTTATGGAACTTAATAGAGAGACTTCTTGGGAAACAATCTCTTCTAAAGTCTGAAAATGATAATTTTTCAGTGTCCCTCTATGATGGTTCCATTTTGCATCAACTAGAATTTCAAAATTTAAGTACTAACATGTATGACTCCTTAAGCTGATAAGTACATTTTGGCTACAAAAGCTAGAATTACAAAGTACTTCTCTCTTCATATAAGTGAAACTTGAGTAGATAGATAAGCAGCCAAATACATGGCAGCATCTGGCAAACTGCAACACCAGAGAAATCTGTGGCACCCTAGAAAGGGAGCAACTGAGTAAGAGACAATCAGAAGAGAAAAACGAGGAACATAAGCATTTGTGATTCCTGCATTTGTTGGAAGTGAAGAGTGGTCTCCACAAGGCACAGTCAAGTTTGAGGGACAGATTAGCAGGTGAGGAGGAGAAAGGACACTCCTCAGTTTTTGCTTCCAGACCTGCAATTCTGTTATTTTTCCATGTACCATCTACCCTTATCTAAGGCACATTCCACACAGAGAAATACATAGCTGTTGGTCCAAGCCTACAAGCAGTAATGAGTCTTCTCTCAAATCTTGCAGGCTTCCTGCATTTTCCTCTCTCTGAATAGAAGGGCTCAGCTTCCAGCAAAATTTCCCTTGACAAGTAAAGCACGAAACACTTCTTTCCCTCATCTGTCACTCAGCATTGCAGGTTCTGAGCAGTCAGACACACAAAGAAGATGTTCCAGGAGCATGTTCTCTTTCCCAAATATTGTTTTTAAGACATCTCAAACAGCATACCTCTTATCCTGTCCCCAGAAGGGAGCTCTCAGACACTGAAAACCTATCTTTTCCATTAACTTTAGAATATAATTCATATAGTAATTTTGAAACACCTAAAGAAAACTGTGCACAATCATTTCCTGCTCCAAACTATTTTAACATACCTTGGGGTAGGGGTTCCAAGAGTTGGACTGTGTCCAAAGTAACAGTCCATCAATCCAATATTGGTGCTGGACATGTTACTGACTGAACAAATCAGGGATGGGTGACACCTGTTGATTTTACATCTGGAAAAGAAGATACAGATAGATACAGACTGGGGAATTAAATGCTTTGCCATGGAAAGGGACCTGGGGGTCCTGGTCGATGGCAAATTGAATATGAGTCAGCAGTGCCCTGGCAGCCAGGAGGGCCAACCGTGTCCTGGGGGGCATCAGGCAAAGCATCGCCACCAGTTGGGGGAGGTGATTGTCCTGCTCTGCTCTGCACTGGGGTGGCCTCACCTTCAATATTGTGGTCGTTTTGGGCACTGCAATATAAGACAGATATAAAGCTATTAGAGAGTGTATTAAGGCGCCGCGCTATCACCGCCGAGACCCGGGTTCGATTCCCGGTCAGGGCCACTCCCGGGCAGGTGGGGCTCGTTAGCCCTTAAAGGCAACCCACCTACGTCCTGAGGACCTCGCTGCCACCGTCCAAGCTCGCTTGGCCCCGGCAGATGAACCTTAGGATTAAAGGGTGGGCTCAGTTCCGCGCACACTGTGTCTCACCTAAAAAATCCAATGCGCAGGCTGGAAGGTGGAAAGACCTTCCCCGGATCTTCGCTCACGAAGACTGGCCATTATTAGTGGGGATGCAGTTGCCTTAGAAATACCCACAGTAAAGCTCTATCAGAGCTTGACTCTCACTAATTTTTTACCCAAACACACACACGCAGGTCTTGGGTAGGATGGATGAAGGAGCTCAGGCAGAACAATATCATATAACATGGGTTATCACCACCACTACTATAAAGGATTTCTGATCATTTTAGTGAAAAGAGAAAATCACTAAACTACTTACAAGATAATGCACTCTGAATAAGTCTTCTCTAACCCCTACCATCACAAGAGTTCAGCTTGCTTGGATAAATTACAAGCTTGCAAGAACAAAGGACCCCCAAAATCTAGGCCCATTAGACTTCTATATAAATTTTACTTAAAATACCTCTTGTAAGTGAAGTTCTTCCACTTTCTTTGGGTGTGCTTTGTCTGCTTCATGTTTGCAACAAAGGTGACATTCCCAGTGTCCTGTAGACCCATTAGAGAGTCAAAGGAGCTCCTTTTCTTCGTCTTACCCCTCATACGTAAGAATTTTGACTTTCTCATCATATCCCATCATATTGCATCACGTCTATTCAGCAGATCAGCAATAGCAGACACACAAATATTTCAGTGCTCACTGTTGTTTGTATGGTTGTTTTCCTAAAAGAGACAAAGTGGGGGAAAAGTTATTTGTAGTGAGAGCAACACTTGTACCATCATGATTGCTCAGCATGTATTCCTCCAATTGCAGTATTAGTGACCTTTATACATGATTTATTAACTTAAAGATCTAGAAAACCACACCTAAATTAACTTTTACAAGTTAGCTCTTGATATGAAGGATTGACACAAAGCCCAACTGCAAGGTCATTAACCCCTAGGGTATCATTAGTGTCTAAAAATGACCAAAAAGAATTGATAATTTTCTGATCATCATGCAAAAAGGAAGAATTCTGTTTGAATTACATAACAGATGTTTGCTAGGATCCACCATGCAGCCTGCATACACAGTTATGCTAATTTGGCACTGTTTCCCTTCAAGTTAGCTCTGAGTCATTAGAGCACGCAGCTAGTAGGTCCTTCTGTCTAACTAATAATTGCCTATTATTGATATTAATTAACATTTTTTGCACCTTCCCTCAGCTTTGACCTAATATCTGTTGGTAGTCTAATCACAGTGGCCTATTAAAAGTCAAAATACAGAGGCCTATAGCAGTCACGAGCCATTTATCAAAAAGCAAACAAGGCCAATTAAACAGGCAGCCAGACAGTTGTCTTGATTTGCCACTGACTGTTTCTTGATCACCATTATAAATTGCTAATCGGGCAGAAAGTGCTAAGCAGTGCATCTGCAGGGGGTGGTTATTGCTCATTCCCTGTCTGGTGACAGGTGAGGGAGGCTAGTGATGGTCTTATTGATGTGAACTGCCCATCAGTTGGTAGTTATTGTTAAAGTTCATGATGCTACAGCTGATCCTTTCCTGCTGAGAGTCAATCAAATTAATTAGTGATAGAAATTCTTCTGTATTATTCTAACACAGAAATACAGAAAGAACATACTTTAATTTTGTTCTAGAGGCACTGGGGAAAAAATCTCCATGTATTATAGAGTGGGAGGATGGGAAAAAAAAAAAAAAAAGGGAAAAAATCAAATATCGCTTCTTCCATTATTTTATAATAAGGGCTGCAGCTAAAGGTTTTTATAGCCACAGATCAAGAGATCATAATAGAAGCATATTGACAGATTTTTTCTGCAATACTCCAAGGAACCGGCTGTAGCAGGAAAATATATCAAAACCTTATCATCAGAGCTGAGATCTTCTGTGAAAAATCAATAAAGAGTTATACATGGTTTGAGTTTAAACAGTTCTCTGTAGTCATTTAAACATAGTGCATCTGTGCAGCTTTTTACCTCTGGAGACTGGTGTAGCCTAGCAACTGCAAGGCTTAAACCGATTAACTACAAATGAAGTACTGTACGCCTATCAAAGCAATTGCTCATGGTTGCCTTTGTTGCAGGGGCTGAGCTAATTGAACATGATACAGTATGAAGATAATTAACACCCATGAGTTTGTTAATTGCCTGTTAGCATTACAACACAGGCTCTGCATTTCTTTTTAACTTGTTCTTCTGCAGCACCTCCCTCCCTTTAAAGGGTGCAGGACTGATTTAGTTAGCAATGATATCTTATAGTTTATTAACCCTTTTCCTAGAAAAGAAAATAACCCACATGTAGTAATGAAGCAAATGTATGCTCTTGTCAAACACAAACTCCCACTTAGTCTAAGCAATTTACAGGGAGAAGAAATTTGGTTTACCTAGGCTGTACAAAATATGTTTATTTTCAGATCTAATTTATTTCAAGCAATTTAGTCATTATAAATGCTTTAAAATATCTTTTGTGGCTGCTTTTATGACTCATCTGCTCTGCCTTCTAAACTGAACGATAAATGTCTTTTAGGGTTGGAATATTAATTGAAGGCAGCATCTGGTCAGCAGCTGACCTCCCATGCTTGTCTTTGTTGACTAACCAGTTAAAACTAACAGCTTATTTGCTTTATTTACCAGCTTCTCCTTCTATTATGGGGGTGGAGAGCAAAGTTCTATTTTAATTATGTCAAAAGGTAGTGCCAACTAATATAAAATAAAAGTGATTTTCCACAATCTATTAATCTGAAATAGATTTAATTTTAGCAAATTTCTTTAAATTGGTTATTCTGCTTGGGAAAGTATTTCCTTTATTACGCTGTCTTCTGAATTTGTGAAGAATGCATATGAAAGCTCATAAAGACAATGTAATGCATGCCATAAAATTATATAGGGCATTTCCTCATAAGGAGGCAATTCTTGAAGTGAAGAAAATACAAGTAAAATAGACCAAAATACTAGCATTTGGTTGCCACAGGCAAGCCTCCAGTGTTTAAGCTCTACATTTCCAATATTGAATGTAAATGCCTTGATTGTGTCACAGTTGTTTAGAGCGGATTTTCTTAAACTACCTTGGGTTTCTGAGCTGTTACTGTCATAGTTAATACTGGCAGAGAAGCTGTTCCCTTGAGGAACACTACTAGTGCCCAATTACAAGTTCCATCATCAATCATAAGTATTATTTATTCAGCAAAATGAATTGCTAATTAATAACTGATGAGCATTATGGCCTTGAAGTCTGTAACACTATTAATTACCTTGGCAATTGGGATTCTGCTGGTGTAGACTACCAAGCACATTTTCCCAACAATTAGTACGGCAAGATTACAAGGCACATACCTGCTATGATAACAAGGGTGTGATGATCTCTAAGGCTTTTAGAGAGCCATGTAGTGTCTGCAAAAAATAAACAAGATTACAGCCCTACTGTGCTGGACTGTACCCTTAAAATTGTCCAGTGACAAAGAGGAAACTATCTTATACAGTGTGTTGACTGGAAGATTTGGCATCACACCCTAAAATGAATGTTCCTGTGCAGAAGCAATGTGGTAGCAGTATGCTCAGGGTAATGTTGCTGCCTTGTGCTCGGTACCCCGCGGCTGTTTGGCTGGTGCGGCGCGCTGTGATTAGTACACTGACCTGTGACTTTAGACCTCTAGCAACTGCTACCTACATGGTCTCATAGTGGTTACACATTAACATCACTGTAAAACTGAATATTTAATGAGAAAAGAAGAACACAATCTACAAACAGCAGGGTTTTCTGTGACTTCAGTATTCAGAATGCTGACATTAATGTTGCTCTACAGGTTGATGATTTACTCCAAGTCTTCCTCCCAGACATCATCTGCTTTCTCTTCTACTCCTGTGCCACCTTGCATTTTGAGTGTAAATTCCTTGGGGCAGAGACTGAAGCTATATCTGTCTGTAAAGTATCCAGAATATCTACAGAGCTGTACGAACAACTTGAATATTGCCCAATAAACTGCAAGGCTAAGATCAGCTCCTGCCACAATGCCAAGATCCGGGCTTTGATTTTCAATAAAATATAACCTATTGCAAGAGCTCAGCTAAGCTCCTAGATTATGTGATAGCTGCGCAGTGATAAAGACGAAAATTATTATTGTGGAACACAGAGAGCTCAAATATGGTGTATGCTCTATAAAAACACAAAATCTAGGTGCAGTACAAAAGCAAAGCCCTATATGAAAGCTGTCATATTTGCATCTGTTTTCTTTGAAGTGCTGAAAGGGCCTAGAGGATGCTGGAAACATGTGCTAAGTCTATCTTTTCTGTATGTCTTTATAGCATGCTGGCAGCCAGTCACTATTGTCATTTTATCTCCTTACCCCAAGGCTAAATTTTGCCTTCATCAAACAATAAAACCAACAGCAGTTTTTGTACCATGCAGCAAGAAGATATCTGCCATCTGATCAAGAGGGGGATATTTACCGCAGCTATCCAGCATGGAGCTGGCAATGTGCATTCATAATGGCTAGGTAATCAGCTTTGTTGGAAATCTCTATGCACTGGACAATTTTCAAATAGCAAAGCACAAATCCATTAACTTGGCCTAGTTCATCACTGTGGCTATTTTATGGGAAAATTTTCAGAGTTTGATCCTAGACAGTATGGTTCTGATTTCTGTATGTGAATTAAAAAAGAATAAATATGCTCTTTCCTGAAAAATTAGACAGTGACAGCAATGATCATCCCAATATTCATAAAAAAAAAAATTTCTTTATTTCCCCCATGGATGGCTTATACAGAGATAATTTTATTTGGTGATGGAACTTCTTCTGCTTTTCTTCCTAAGCCAAATGGTTTCTACTGAATGTCAAACTGCTCTTTGTCTCTGTATTGGGTAGCTGTAAAATAAAAAAAAACCTTTGCTCTTTAACAAAAAAAAGTATCTAAAGTAGAATATGGAGAAAAGGTTTCGTTGTCATACAAACTGTCTTCATATAGAATAAAACATTAAATTCAGCTATAAATGCTATATATGTTATATATTCAGCTATAAATGTTATATAAAATCTTCCTTTTATCCTACTAATTGTAAGGTCTGCTCGTATCCCTGTTTCTTATGTTGAGAGGTAAAGGGAGGAGAGGGCCCTGTGCTTCAGAATGTGACCATCACCTCACAGACACCACAGTTCCAAACTCAGCTCTTTGGGAACCAAATGATTTGGAAAGACTTTGCTAAAAGAAATCTTTCATCACTATATGTTCATTTTCGCTTGCTCTATTATGTAAAGCCACCCAGGTAAAGGAGAGACAAATTTAGTGATAGAGGGTACGAACACAATCTGTGACAGGTTTTCTTCCCTCTACCCAGTTGTCCATTGGTTTTTTGGCAGGCTCTATGATGTTGGACACACTGACATATCCTCATATCATGACAGCATACCACAGAAACAAAAATCTGGAAGCAAAGCAGCTTTCAAATATTTGGCTGTCTGGCTTTATTCATTATAACTTGGGACCTGGAGAGAGCAAGGGCCCTTGGCTGTGATCTCCTAGGATCTTGACTAAACCTAAGGCCACAGCTGTGAAGTTTCCTCAGCCTGACACACACCATCTCTGAGCCCACAGGTCACATCTGCCAGTAGTAGATTGTCCATCTCATGGAGAAAATTAAAAGTATTCATGTCTATGTGCGTAGATATATATATATGTATACACACACATATGTGTGTGTTTTGGAGTGAGACATCAAATTCTGAACAGTGGCTACCGATGGAGCAGGCGATGAGCAGGAGCCTCACGGCACCCATCAAACATCAGCCATGTCGCTGCCTTGGCTGCAGGGAGGCTATTTGCTGTAGGGAGACAAATGCTTGGGCCAGGGACACGCTGGAGAGATTGGCTTTGTGAAGTCACGGAATCATAGAATATGCTGAATTTGAAAGGACCCACAAGAATCATCAAGTCCAACCCTTAGCCCTGCACAGGACCACCCCGAAAGTCACACCCTGTACCTGAGAGTATCATTCAAATGCTTCTTGAAGCCTCTGTCAGGCTTGGTGCTGTGACCACTGCCCTGGAGAGCCTGTTTCAGTGTCCAACCACCCTCTGGGTGAAGAACTTTATCTAATATCCAACCTAAACCTTCCCTGACATAAGTTTAGGCCATTCCCTCAGGTCCTGTCACTGGTCACCACAGAGCAGAGATCAGTGTCTGCCCCTTTTCTTCTCCTTATGAGGAAGTTGTAACTGCAGTGTGGTCTCCCCTCAGCTGCCTCTTCTCCGGGCTGAACAGACCAAGTGCCCTCAGCCACTCCTCACACGGCTTCCCCTCAAGGCCCTTCACCATCTCCACTGCCCTCCTTTGGACGGCAAAGTCTGTGGGGTAGGCACTGCACCATCCCACAGCGTGCTCTGTGTGGAATGCCACAGGGAAAACCCTAGCCTTGAGCAATAAAAAAAGCCAGATCCCCCCAGTTAGCTGGAGGATCAAGGCTCACTGCACCAATCACAAAGACCAGATATGCACTCTTTTGCTCCTAAAACAGAGCATGTGCCTTTGCTAAGAGCAAGTCCAAAAATGCACTATGGGAACTGACACGGAATTGGCTCAGGCAGAGCTGTCCTGAAGCCAAATCACTCTGAAGTGTCATTATCTTTTCAGAAAACTATGTTTGAGCAGTGCCAACAGGAACCCTGGAACTCATAAACTTGCTCAAGATACAAAATGCTGTGATACATTTTAGATAACAACTTTTTTTTTTAACTCTTTACTAAATATTGTAGGAATCAGCAAATTGACAATGTTTGCTAGAAAATGCTGTACTATACTTGGAAAATATTGCTTAAAGAGATGAAGTGTCATTGCTCTGTCTCCAGTCGTACTTCTTTTGGATAAAGGGGAAGAATCACTTAAAATGTGGGCTACAATATTAGTAAAGTTTAATCTTGGAGATATCAGTGTCTGGAAAAAAACCTGTGTTGAATTTTGCATTCAATTTTGAGAAACTTCTGTAGACGGTTCAAAGGCCAAGAAGCATGTAAAGTTCACAGCCAGAATTGCAGAAGAAAAGATCCCATTTTGGAAATAACATCTATTACCAATGTTAAAGCTCATAGAGCTTATAATTAGTTTCTTTCAATTCCTGGTCAGTGCAGCATGTAAACTAATAATGAGGTGTTGAGATTGATACCTGTTCCATATTTCATAAAACATAAGGTAGAAGATTTTCTATTCCCTGATTGAAGTCGAAATAAAAAAGACAAACAGCAAAATTGCTTCATAGTAAAATCACTCATTTGTTCAATTTCATCAAGCTGGTATTTGGTCCTCCAGAGACATGTTCATCTCTAGAGATTTCTTTTAAGAAGTTACCAAGGAAGTTAATGGAAGACTGAAGCTAATGGCACACTCCAGGGAAAAGAAACTGGAAAAAAAGAAACTGTGCTCTAAAAAGCAGCCTGAGCTGTTGTGTTGCAGGAGCCCTCAGCTCCCCTGTATGACTAACAAACACATTTCACTGTGAATTTTCATACCCTTCTTCAATTAGCTTTCTTCTTGCCAAATTCCTCTTCATTTTAAGCTATCTGCAGCAGCATGTTCATCTGGATTCAACAGCATTCCTCTTAACACTGTTTATTTTTAAAGTAGATCTTTATCATAATTTGTATTATATTATAGGCAGTAGGGCAGTTTGCAGTAGTAGTCTAATGTATGGGCTCAAAATCATAACTCTTGCCAAATGGAAACTTACAGTCAAATAAACCTTACAAAAGTTAATTTCCCATTTCCACACATGGCTTTTGCAACTCAGGATTTTGTATGAGATCATTTTGCTGAATTAAGCATACAAAGCTTTCAGGGAGAGACTACATCTTCCATGGTGAGCAACAACAAACCTAGACCAGAATACATGTTTCTGAAAATAAAATGTGATGCAAACAACCTACAGTTTGCTGAGCCCTGTACTGAACTGTTGAAGAGAAAAATTAGGGGAATGTAAAGGAAATAAGATGGAGTGCTGAATATAAAAAACCATATATATATATATATATATATATATAAATGACCACAGCTGATTTTATAACTAAAACTCAGTGTAGAACAATAATATGTAATGGAGAAAGTGACAAAAGAATCCCGAACCCTAGCAATTAATTGTACAAAACAGTTACCAAAATAGAAGCACTTTTCTAGGAAGAGGCAGGGTAGAGGAGGGTGGGGAAAATATTTCATAGAAGAATACACAATCCTGAAGGGAAGAGAAATGAGATTTTACAAGGCTGTTTGAACTTATGTCAAACACAAGAACAAGGGAGCATAAACTAAAGCTAAGGGAAGGGTCAGACCCTCAAGGAATTTAGTCAGAATTTCTTTAGATGGGGAGTAGCGAATATATAGAATAAAAGGCAAAGGGCAGCAATAAAGGAAAAAAATACCTCAAAACTATTTCAAATGGTTATAAAACAGAGCCAGAACTCAAACAGTAAGAAACACTATGGAGCAAAATTGCTAACTGAGGAAAGAGAGGCAAATGGTCAGGCTTGCTTGCTTCCTTCAAGGCTTATTTTCTAAATTTCTCCCTCACAAATTAAAAGTGAACGCTGCACAAGCCCCATGGGACCAAGAAATGTGCCATCTCATCCCCACCAGGACTTCTGGACAGCCAGACCCTGGTGAATTAGAGTTCTTACTCAAATACTGCTTATCCCACCTTTATTGAAAACTGAAGTCCTCAGACTGACATCAAGCTGCCAGCTACCTCCAAAGCCACCCAAAATTCATAGATGTCTTCCATTTTTCAACACCAAATTTTGAGACATCCCAAAAATGTCTGTTTCCAGGCAGGTTCTGACAAACCTACAGTCTGTTCCTCGCTATTGCTTTTTGGGATCCACAAACAAGTTTTCCTCTGTTTACACACTGAGGTCGCAACAGACCCAGAAGATGCAAGTCATGCATGAAATGCAAAGGGAGGAAGAACTATCCTTACTTCTCAAAGACAACACCAAAGCAGGGAATGAAACTCAGGTTTCACTGCTCCCAGCAGAGGCTGGCCCATGGGCTATTTGGGCTTATTCCTGCCGCACTCCAACCCACAAAATTTAAGCTGTCTACAAACCTGAGGAGCTCTTTACCAGGGAGTGTAAAGTACCAGCACTCAAACCCCTCCTTCAGTTAGGAGCTCTCAGGGAGAACAAGATGCCACTCTCAACCTCCCCCCCAGGAAGGTTTTGACACAGACAAATATGCCAGGTAAGCACAAATGGACAATGAACTTTCACAAATGGGGACACCACCACCTTGCTTCGGCACACCTGAAGACGAAGGCTTTCCTTCTACCTGTTTGAAGAACAACAGCGGCTGTTTCCTGGAAAGCTTTTCTGTGTCCAATGCAAAAGACACGCATTCCCAGGGCACTGCACCTTTGGACTGGAGAGGTTGAGGTGTGAGCCAGCCCCACTGGTTCAGGTTGCCCAGTCAGCTGAGCTGTGGAGGTGCCTTGATGAGTACCACTGCTGCGGCACAGCACAGCATAGTGGAGCATAGTGGAGGATGCTCTGCTCAGGGCTGATTGTGGTATTGCAGTAGGTACAAGATACATTGCTGTTCTCATCCTCACACGTAATGGGAATCAAGCCCTTCAGATCAAAGTCTTCATTAGATATTTATGCATCTCACTTCCACCAATTTCAACAGGGATGTGTGGTCAAAGATGCTTTGATGCATTAGGTTTAACCGAATTATTTCTGTAAATGATACACATGAAACAGTAAAACCACTGATAAAGGTGTATGCTTCAGTTTCCAGCTTCTGGAGCTTCCTTGGCTGCATGCCTGACAACATTTTGCCCAGGCTTAACAATATACAGGCAGCAGTTTGCACTGTTCCCCATGGACAATCGCTCAGCAGCCTAATATATTTCAGTAATGATTTTTTCCTAAGATTCACCTTAAATTTTCTCTTGCTTAATTTCACCCCATCATTCTTAGTTATACCTTCTTGTACTGTCCTAACTATTCTCTCACTCCTTCTCTTTTTTTTTTTTTTTTAATTCAGGCTCCTTTCAAACTTATCTGTGTTTCCCATCAATCATCCTCTAGTGAAGTCAGAGATATGGCACTTAGCTTTTTTTTAATCCTTTCTCATCATTTGGTCCCTTCTGCTCTGATTGCTTTGTTGCTCCTCTCACCTTCTCAACGGTTTGTCAATATTTTTGTAAGATGCTGTTCCCAGGATTTCATGCAGTATTGCAGGTATGGTCAAAGACACACCCACCAGTTCTATTGCCACTCTAACATAATGTCCTTTTACATAAAAGCCCAAACTGTATCAATCACCACTATTTCAGCCCTCACATTTCCAATTCACTACAGATACAGTGCACCAGCATAAAGCACCATGGGTTCTAGGACCCAGTTTTCAGGAGGTCCCTGCTTCAGCTGCAACACCAGCTTGCAAAAAAGCCAGCACCAAGCTGTTTGTAAATCTGGTCTTTGTCTACAAACCTGCTGAGAGCAGGGGCCCAAATGAAAGCAATAAATGCTTAAGAAAAACAAATAAACTGGTTTTGAGCTTTTTCAGAAAATTCAGTCGGACAGTCCTCAGCAACCTGGTACAGCCGTGAAAAGACCCTTCAGCCACAACACACAAAGCAGTGACATTTTCACATAGGGAACCTTCTGCAAAAACAAGGGAAGGTTCACTTGGAAAACTTCAGTTTGCTGCAGGTTTTGTTTTTCATTTGGGAGTCTAGAGCTGGAGCACATAAAGGGCAAACCTGTCATCTGTTAAACAAAAGGCCCAGGAAAGCCAAGCCTCTAAACCACAGTGAGGCCAGAAACCTCCTTCTCCACAGAGCCCTGCCAGACTACTATCAGCTCACCCACAGCCCTAGCACACCTACCAGCACAGGGAGACTGCCAATCCTGCTTCTTATCATAGAAACAACAAACTGAACATAACTTTAATAAAATTACCCCAGTTTTTGCACTGGGACACAATAAATTATATTTTTGTTAAATTCTGACAAATCTCTCTTAACATTGATAACTCCTTTCAGGAATTCATTCTCTAGCACTCTTTTCTCCACATATAGCTTTAAAAATAACATTCACCATGTAACCATATAATACAGAGTATATCTCCTAACAGGTATTGTTCACACAGTTCAACTAAAGGCAAGTGAAAAGACAAACTTTAGCGCTTACCACAGTTTAGGCAGTAAAGCTCTAACCCTCTGCTCACAAGGTACTCGTGCAAGTGATAGGACAGTAACTTCATAGAGAGATACTACATTCTGTAAATGTTTATAGAAGTGGAGTTAAAAAAAAAAAACAAAACAAACACAAAAAACTCCAAACCAACAAATAAAAATAAAAAATAAAAACCAAACCAAAAAAAACCCCAAGGAATTCCTTACCCTTACATTAGCCCAGATTTGAGGATTTGCATCTGAAATGGGTTAGCAGGTAATCCTAACTCCTCCCTGCAAAAGGCAAAGAAGAAAGTTAGCACCCAACCACAGCTCCTTTATACACCTTTCAGAGCCATATGTAGCATCTGTTCCTTCATATTTTGGTTCTTTTGCAAAGACTTATCCCTCAAAGTTTGATCATTTTTAATAAAATCTCTCCAATTGTGTTTGCTATTCACTCCAATAATGCCCAAGTGATCAAAATGAGGTCTATGGACTTGTCTTACTTCATACTGGATAAAAGAAGAGGCAGTGTGTATTAGCATCAAACTAGTAGAAGACAATATGAAGAAAAATTTCTTATTGCACCTTTACTTAATTAAGTTTTTAGTTTTACTCACATGCAAAGCCCTGGTAAGACAGAATGTGGTTGTACAGAGACAGTCATGGTGCCTAGTTATTGTTCATTACCTGAGCAGCATTACTCCTACCTTCTCTTAACCTACAGTAATTACAAAATTGAGTGTGTGAGCTTAAACCATTCATTTCAGTTCACCCAAGGGACAGTGCCATGCCATATAAAATCTTGAGACACAAGGTGCTAAAACAAAAAAAGGTTTGGTGAGTGTCCTTTCCTTCTGCATTTGTTTGTACAAATCCCAAGGCAGCTACAAATTTCAGACATTAGATGTTCTCCTGAAAAATGCTAGGGAAGAAAAGGAACCAGCAGTTAAGAATGGCCAGGGCTAGTGTAGATCTGGGAGAGCACAACTGATGTCAGCTAGCCAGGAATAATGCAATACTCTGTTGGTATCTCTCTGAATCAAACCTAGATTTCACATGTATAGTAAAAGTAAAACCGTTTACTTCATAAACCAAGTTTCTATGAAGATAGTTGCCACACCAGTTCAAAATAATGGTTCATCTAATGCTGAGGGGGTTTCCTACCAAAGCTTTAGCTTTTTAAGAGCAAATGCAAGAAGTCCATGGCAGGCAAACAGAATAAATGTACATAGGAGAGATCATTTCCTAGATCTGCTTGATTATTCATTTTCTTAGACCCTGAAGCCTGAGAGCTCAGTACCCCCTAAAGCCATTTATACCATGTCTAAAGTAACTCAGAAAAGACTGTGTAAATGTTGTAATTGTTTTTCAAGATTCACTAGGTACTTGGCTTGGACTCCAGTTAATTGCAATAAGTCTTTTAAGATGGGTTCAAATATCCCCTTTTTTAGGCTGAAATGTTCACTTTATGTCTCTTTATTCAGGTGTCAAGAGAAGAGGCAAAGTGGTTTTGGATTTACCCTCTCAATAGCATCTGTTACCTGCTATACCTCTGTCATGTCCCTTCTTGTTTATCTTCATCTGAATTAAATAGTACCAAGCTTTTCACTAGCTCTTCATTCAGAGGTCTTTTCACATCTGCACAAATTTCCATCATCCCAGTATAAGCTCTGTTATTCCTTCTATTTGCTTTTTGAGTCAGAGTAATGAGAACTGAAGCGAAAGAAAGGGTTTTTTATAATAATGTCATTCTAATATTCTCACAGTTGTTTTCCTCTCCCAACTGATTCCATTCATTTGATTTTTAACCACTGCAAGACAAGGAGGGGAGCCCTTCACTGTGCTGTCCAGGGCAATGCCCACATCTCTTTCACAAGTGGTTACCACGAATTGGGAATCAGTAAAATGATCCAGATCTTCCCTCGTAATCTCTGCCATCTCTGCTGATGCCAAATGCCAAGAGCCTCTGTTTATTCATTCTGTCAGACCAAAGAAGCTGATTGCATTTACTAGTCTCCTAAGGCCAAGCCCCAAGGATTTTAGTCCTTATATTAAATCAAGCTTGTCCTGAAGGCAGTGGGAGTTTGCCAGAGCACAAAAACTGAATCAAACTCAGTCCTTCAAATTCAAAGCAGCTCAGACCTTGTTCGTAATGAGCACTGGGGGGCCAGAAGGTCAGAGGAGTGGAAGAAGTTGTGATTGAAGAACATTTACTGTCAAATCATCAGCACAGTCTTTCCATACCTTGCAAATCCTCCCCCCCCCCTCCCCCAAACCCTTCACTTCTGTTATTCTGGCTTTAAAAAGTGAGACTGCAGAAAGATTTAGAGACAGCAAAAGTCCCCATCCCACCCCTGCCAGCCTCCTTGCCTGAACTGGCAAACAGCGCAGCTCCAGCACCCACACACTGACTGGACAACACAGCCCAGGGTGGCTTCCCAGGTGTCTTGCTCCTTGTCCCAGCACCCCTCACAAATGTTTCCCATTACCTCAAATCAGTCACAGATTTACCATGCATTACAAGCAGCCCAAGGCTTTTAGCACTTCAGAATACAGGCTACCCTTAGCAAGCATTTTTGGCAACTGCAGCCTACCCTCGTCAGGCCAGATGTTCTGAAGGGTGTGGGATTAGAGACACCAGGGAAGAGAGTAGATCTTGCTGGCATGATTTGGCCCCAGAAACAGACCCAGCAGCCCATTCTAAGGTCACAGCAGTGCTGAGGACGCTGGTCAGCTGAAGTCAGTACCAATGACACTGCGAATGGTCAGTGAGGCCCTGGGGTTTGGTACAATTAAAACTCTCATCCCAGCTAGTGGCAAACCCCAGATGCAGCATATGCAGCAATCGTTGCCTTCATCCATTCAGCCTGCCTGGCCCAGAGACCTGGCATGTGCTGACCACCTTGTGGGTGGTGAGGAAGCACATTTTGAGTCACCCATCAAAAATTTGCTCTCTTAATTTTATACCATTTCAGGTGCATATGGACTCATATATCAGCTTCTTCTGCAACCCAAGAGAAGCAGTAGGATTTTATTGACTGTTACAGAAATATATTTGCATGTGTTTATCTAGCAGATACTAGGATGCATTGTTAGGCACTGAGCCACTTTGTCACTACCTGCTATTAAAATAAAATTTAATAATCTGTATCGATCAACTGTAGCCACCATTGACCAACAGGGACCACCTCTCAGTCATCATTTCTAGCATATGAATAGCTCATTCATTTCTAGCATAATGAATATATTTGTACAAAATTCACAATGGGCATTTCAATTCCTAATACTACTGTCCCTATACCATTTGCATTTGTTATTTGTATTCGTGAACATTTCAGAACTAGGCAAGAAAATAAAATATTCATTTTTCTTCAGGAATTTGAGTGAATTGCTGGACAGTGGATGGCAGGATCTGGTCATGATGCAGTCTTTCACGTGACAGAATTGCACAACATCTAATAATAATAATAATAAAAAAACCTAGATCAAAACATAAAGGGAAGAAAACTGTGGGCATCCTGCCACTCCTTCTCTTAGGCAAAGCCATTTGGGCTGAGACACGTTGCTGAGTTCGTATTGTAACATCAGTTTAAAAATAATCTCATACTAGACCTGACTTCTGAAAAACAAAACATGAGAAGATCAGAAAAAGATAGAAAACCAATGTTCTATTTCTTCAGTTTAGGTATCTTGCTTTTTGGATGGCCACATTTTCACATAGCTTTCCTTTGGATATACTTGTTATTTTGCAGAGCCATGAGGAGAAAACAAAACCTCTTCTGAAACAGGATGCCATTGTCAGGGTGACTTGGTGGTATCTCAGGCCCTAGAAGCAGGGGGCCTAGAAGTTAATTCATGCTGATGGTCACATGCTGTGCATAGAAGTTGTAGGGAACTACACTACACACAACACGCTGAAGAAAAGAAGCATCTATTAATGTAGATGGTTTATGACTTTAACAGAACTGGACAGGAGAGCAATTAAAATATTAACCCAGAGCAACTCTGGTTGGATTTTGGGCTTAGTATGGAAGAAAATCTCGACTGAATTACAAAAATAGATTATTTAAAGGTCTGTCAGACAACACAGGTATATCAATTTTGCCAAGCAAAATGCAACATTAGCCTCAGTTCCCAACAAGACTGTCTCACTAACTTTTTATTAGCCTGAGGTAGTACTTGGTAAAAATCAGTGTTCTAGGGAACACTCATGATGAATAAGCAACACACACAAAAACTGCTTGTCAGCTACACTGGAAATTACCCAAAAGTAGTTCTCTACCTGAGAAAACAATAGCTACAGAGCAATGAATTACATCTTAACCAAACACACATCACAAGACCACATTTAGGCAGAGAAGACACAGATTTCCTCTAGATCTTGGGCACAGGCAGTCCTTGCACCAACTCACCGTTCACCCTCCACCCCAGCTGAGCCTCTTAGAAGCAGCATAAGCACTACATCTTGTGAGATAGCAAACAGTTAAATTAGACCGAAATTTAGCCTGAGGAAGTCCATTCCAGGCATAGACTCATTCTTCCCCCAAGTATTTTGCCTAGAGGCAGAGTTCTAGGAGTACCCTATATGACATATAAGTACCTGTATTTCTCTATTCTCATTCCCACATATTGGCTCTGGAACCCTGAATATAGCAGAAGACAGCAAAGAGTTAAATTCACATGTGTTGTGTGAGATCTAGGTTAAAAATTGTTCAACTGCTAGGAGTTATTTTTTTCCAGGTCTTTTTGTATTGTGCAAGAAAAGGGGGTTTGGGAAACAAGTAAAATAGTTCTGCTAGATGCTAGCAGAGAGAGCAAACAAAAATGAGGTTGAAAGAAATAGGCCTATAAATCTGACATCCAGTGCCCTGGTCCTGTAATGTGATGTGATCTGCAACGAGACTGATTGATTTCAGCAGGTCCCAGACGGACCCGAGCACCTGCCACACATGGCTCCTGGCAGGGCTGGGGCTTGCACTGCTCCAACAACGTGGTCTTGTTGGAACAACTTAACTGCACACTGTGCAAGAGGGAGTGCAGATTTCCAAAGTACTTTTTAAAAGCATTCTCATGGACTGTTTAGATTTCCTATGTTTTCACAATGCATTTGCTGTTGCCTCACTACCATCATTTCCTCCTGTTTATGTGCCACACAATGAGTGGGTCTTGCACGGATACTTCTGACTCCCAACAAAGTTGCCAAAAACATCCTTCACAGTTTATTGAATAACATTCCTAAGTAAAATTCCCTGATTATCTGAGTAACTGAACGAAATCACTTTCACAATTGCCTGCTTCAGAAGTGAAATAGCAGAAATTATATAATTTTAATTTTTTTCTTGCTTTTTTAAATTATGATGAGCTGCAGTTTTCTAGCAGCATCAATAGGTGGTGCCATCAATTTCCATAATGGTCAACTATAACTTCAGTTGGAAAAGAAAAGATGAGGTAATAGTGTGATATTTAAGTTTTCAGAAGCTGAACATGCCCATCAACAAGGGCTGCAGTTCTTTGTTAAGCATGTTAGCAAATCTTCCCAGCAAGATTTAAAATTAATGTGTTAAAAAAAAAAATCACCACTCCTTTGACTCTCCCCAAGGTATCATCAAGCTCTTAAAAATGCTACCAAATTGTCAGAGGTACTGGGATTTGGATGGACAACTGACTCGATATGCTGGATGCAAAAGAACTTCACCTTTCATAAGTAAAAATGGAAAGTGTAATATTTTCAAATTATATGTACAAATGATAGCAAAAAAAAAAAATTGTGCTTCAAATTAACTTTTAAATCCATGCATTTTCAAATATACTTTATAATACATTGTGGATAAATTATATTCTAAAAGGAAACAGGTAAGTTAAGCATTATCCTGGTCGATACATCCTAACTGCTACTAGAATTATATCCAGGGAAAAAAAATGGGTATCAACAGTGTATTTTCCAAAATATAGGCACTTATTGGGTTGATGAGTTCATTTATAAACCATGCCCTTCTGAAATCATTACCTTTCTGCTATGCTATATATTTACATCTACTGACTTAAATATTCTAAATATAGTAAGCAAGCCATTATGACCTTCTCCTAATTGAACAAGACAGACAGGAGTGCGTGTTACAGTACATCTATATCTGGGGGAGAGAGAGAATGTGCACACGAGACAGCGTGGGTAATGAGATCTTCTCTGCTATTACAAGCAACCTATGGCTCTGGGGCACCCGGCTCTCACGGCTACTTACAGAATTCAAAACCAGCTCAGTTGAGTTTTCCATCAGTCTTTATCTGAGAGGTGACCTGTTATGTCCTGATGGCTGGTGCCGTTTCGTTCCTGAGCCTTAACTAGCTCACAGCAAAGAGACTGCATCACCCCTGCCAGCCTTTAGCCCTAGCCAAGATGAAAACACTCATTTGGTCAGGCTTAGCTATGATCCAGTTTATGGCCATTCCTTTGTTCCCAATGTTCAAGTGAAGAGGGTTAATTACTTCCCTTTGTTGCAATTAACGATGCTAAACGTCAGGGAAAGAGGAGAGCTGAAGAGCATGAATTACATGTTCCAAGCAACATTCTGGCATTAAAAAAGCAATCCTCTGGCAAGACAAAAAATTTTAATTTCCTGTGCAAAAAAGAAAAAAAAGCATATTGATTTGCCACTGCTATATTTTATCTTATAGTGCTGCAACCCTTTTGTTTTAATAACATTTTATTTCAATTCTTGTCATTTAGAACATTAGTCCAGCCCTAATTACATATTTCAGTACTCCACAA